>NC_143484.1:11894161-12115128 GCF_027475165.1 Benincasa hispida | reverse complement strand
GTTTCTTTTCCTCCGGTTTGGGTGGCGGTCCAATGCTCACGACATCAACAATCTTGCCGGCGCAAGAAATCGCCTTCCTCGTACGTTTAACTATGTCGACCGGATCCGCCGTGCCGGTCACGGATAAAGTCCCCTTGGCTTCGTCTGTCTCAACCTTGTCCACGCCTATAACCAAAATTAATTAACAAATTCAAAAAAATTGCATGTAATTCATAGAAGAAGAAGAAGGTACCTTCTATGGAAGTAACAGCTTTAAGGACTTTGGTCTTGCATTTCTGGCATGCAATATCAAGTTTCAGAACGGTTTTGGTTTGCGCCATGGGAAATTAGGAAACAATAATGGAGCTGCCTTGGGATGTTCGTGAAATTATATAGACATGGAAGCTATTTACATGGATGGGATAACGTTTTTATAAAGCCTTTGAATCTTCTTTGCCTATATGGTTATATTTCAATATTAATTAATTTTGAGGTCTCTCTATGGTTCTATTAGAGACTCTGATATCATATTATAGAAATAAATTAATCGACAATAAAAAAACTAATCCAATATTTTTTTAAAGAGGGTAGAGTTTTTTCATCTTTTATTTGTACATATGAAATTTTTTTGTTTTTGATTGAATTTTATTTAGGATAGATTATAAAAATATCTTTGAATTTTATTATTTGTTTTAAAAAATACCTCTATATTTTCAAAAGTTGCAACATTACTCTTAAATTTTCATAAACATTTTAAAATTACCTTTGAGTGGAGATTCTTTAGAAATTCTTTAGAAATTTGATAGAAATTGAGATAGGTAATGGTGTGGTAGGTGACACATAACAAAAAAATTGAATCACTGATCTACCATATTGTTTTAGGTTATTGTCATGTAGTTCTAAGTCTGGATTTTTGTTCAATAAATTTATATTCCAAAAGTAGTTTTAAAACATTTATGGATAATATTCAACATTACAAAATATAAAACATCCTTTCATACTCAAGAGAGAAATTCAAAGGTCCTCGTCATAATTTTGCGTTTTATTTAATTGTGTGTGATGAAGATTAGAGGGAAGAGAAGATTATTCAACGGTCAGATTGAGTAGTTCAACCTCTTCGATCAATAGGAGTCTTTTTATTATTATTTTTTATTTTAAATATGATCGATGGGGGATTAATCCGACGGTGGTGGAGAATCTGACTTTACTCCTTTGATTACTTTAAAGTCAGCGGATGTTGCACCCATCGTTAATTGAAGAAACTTCTTTGTCACGATAAACAAAGAAAAATAATAAAGAAATATTAAAAATTGACGTTGTTTTTTAGCAAATTAATTGGCCCAAATGACAAGTTGGATCCTTTTTTTCTTCATTTTTATATGGTCTTTCTCAAGATTTATCGTTGATCTCAAAAATGGTTGTTTATTAACTAGAAGTTAAAAGAAAAAAAAAAAAACCATATGGTGTGATCAAGGAAAGAGATTAGGGATGACAATAGGGCTGAGTTAGGGTGAGGATGCACTTTTCATCTCCATTCTTGTACAGATTTTTAATCCCTGTCTCCATCCCATTCCTCGTTTTGAGGAGTCGGGGTCAGGGTCAGGAAATCCCCATTCGGGAGTTCGGATCTCTATGAGAAAAAATCTTCGCTTTTTATTTTATTATTTTTATAATTTAAAATTAACTAAATTTAATATTTATATTGAAATTATAAATTTTATATAGAAAATTAGTATTATTGTTACATATAGTTGTTTAAATTAAACATTACATGTTTTTTTTATTATAAATTAATAAAAATTAAATTTATTATATTAGTTTTTTAAAATTAAAAAAGAAAAAAACTGAAACATACTGTTTCATAATATATTATTATTATTATTAGTATCATATATATATATATATATATTAATAATTAAAAAAGTCGAGGCGGGGACGGAGATCGGGTTCGAGGTCGAGGACGGGGTAGGGATCCCCTCCCCGTCCCCGATTTAAATCCCTGATTTGATCTCCGTCCCCGATCAAATCGGGTTTTCCCACACAGGTTCCCAACCGCGTGAGAAATTTTGCCATCCCTAAAAAGATGTCCTCTTAAAAGGAGATTTGGTGTACAGGTTTGAAATCTTAAGCTTTGAATGTTAAGCTTGAGGTTAGGTTTTAGATAGTATGAGTTTAAGAAAGTATTTGGACTGTAAGATTAGGAAGCCTGTAAATGAAGTGCAAATTTATAAATCTTAAGTTTATGAAATATTATTTTTTTTATTTAATCCGTGGTTAGATTTTAAATTAGTTCAAACTTATCATTTTAATTATTTTAATATAGTTAGGTTTAAACTACACTAAAAAAATTTATAAGAATATATATTTTTTTTAATTTTGAAATAGAAATGTGACCAAATTCATAATTTTATTTAATTTATTATTTTAATAATTTAGCATTTTGACTTTACTAGACTTTGAGTTAAAATTTCATAGACTTTTGTCACTTTAACTAATTTGAAAATAATCATTTTTTACCGTAAGATGTTAACTTCAAATTGAAATAAACAAGGATTTTGGTCTTAAATTCAATTACTGAAAAATTATAATATTTTTTTTATCTAATTACATTCGAGGAATTAAAAAAAATAAAGTTTAGGTTTTAATTTTTATTTAGCCCTAAGTTATTACCAACATTTTAATCTTTTACGTTTAAAAATAATATCTTCGAGCTAGGTAAATTGAAAAATCGATAAAATATGAAAATATTAAATTAAATTAAGGCATTCTATACATATAGCTAAAATAAATATACCTAATTATACAATTGTAGTCTAATGAGCTATTATTGTATACAAAAATGTGATCCAATTTACTTTTTTAGCTCTCAACATATAAGGAATAGTTTTGAACTTTTCAAAACTATTACAAGTAAGAAAAATATATTTGAAATTCTGAAAATTGTTGGCCTCATAAATGAAAGCAAGAATTGATGAGAAGCTTTAAAGAAGAAAACAAGATATATTTGATATATATAGCACTATATATTTGAATTTTCTATAAATAAATCAGTATATATTTGATAAGTTCATGATCAATTCAATTTATATAATATATTATCTTATATACCAAACAATATATTTGATGTATATTTACATTTTTTTAGTATATTTGTAAACACGCTAAAAAATTAATCATGGTATATGCTATGTATATTTCATCTTCTACTATATTACTAATATAATCGACATATACTTGAGATCTCAATAGATAGGTGATCGATTTTCAACTAGGAAAATAGAAATAAATGAAATCTCCTAAAATGAAGGAAGCATTAATTTTTTTTTTTTTTTTTTTTAAAAAGAGAGAGAATTCAAAAAGATAAAATCTTATAATAATAATAATTAAAAAAAAAACTCCAAAAGAAAAAATAATTAAAAGAAAGAGAATGCATTTTAAAAAATATTATTATAATTAAACTAAGGGCCTTTTTGGAATGATTTAGAAAAAAACATTCGTCGGAGTTGGTGGCCGAAGGTTGGCCAACGACAGTTACTGAAGGTGGTAGTTGTAATTAGCCAGCAGCAGCCATCGTGGAAGTTGGCCGACAAACTTTCTAGATTAAAATAGAAAAAAAAAATAATAATTCATGGATTTGAATAGTGTTTATTATTCAAACCCATGAGAAAATAGCGTAGGAAATGACTTGTTAGATCCTTGCCCTAAACAATGATTGGACTCAAGATGCTTAACTCATCTAATCTCAATCCTTGAAGCAAACATCTTATAAGATGTTTTAAAAGAAGTATTTACTAGGGTTTATTTTTATTGAATTTAAACGGTTAAATTACAAAGTTTAATCTCTCCACTTTAAAATTTATGTTCACTTTGAACTTTTAAAAATAGCTAATAACTCGTTTTAAACATAGCTCAAATGACATCGGTATATGTATTACTATGAAGTACAGATACAACTACACAATACAAATACGATCGGATACGGCGATTCGTCAATTTCTAAAAAATTAAGATACGGATACGTCTAAGGATGCGTCATTTATATATATATATATATATTTTAATATATATATTTAAATAAAACGAGGATACTGATATGTTGAAGATATATTTTCTTTTTCTTTAAACAAATATAGGATATAGATAAATTTAGCATATAAGTTAATAACAATAACACAAAATACAATACAAACACTGAAATACAATACAAATAAAACAACATCTAAGATGTTAAAGTACAATAGTTAATAAAATTAATAGAAAAGTGACTCATATTGCAAAGAAGAAGAAGAATATTAGATGGAAAAGTATGAAGATAAACGAAGAACTTCTTCATTGAATTGTTGAAGATATCCAAATGGTCTATATTTTGGTGGATTTTGTGGGGATTCAAATGTGAAGATGGAGATTAGATGATTCTAGTCTAGGGTTTGGTCCGTTATTATTATTTTTTTTCCCTTTTAGTTTTGAACTCAAGTACTGAACTTTTTAAATAGGTTGACTAGTTTTAGATTGAGAACGATTAGAGGAGTTGCTTGTCTTTTTTTTTTTTTTATTTTTTTTTTATTTTTTTTTTATATATATATAAGAAAGGTATGCGTAGAAATAGATATGTCAAATTGCGTGTCAAATACGTATCTGAAAAATATGTATCGATATCCGATACGTGTCTGATACGGATTCTTTGCCTCACATGAAGTATCTGTGCTTTATAGTGTATTATCAATTTTGAGGTTAGAGATTTGACATCCCACCCCTTGTTAAAAAAAAAAAAAAAAAAAAAAAACTTTTAATTTGTGTGTCCAATAAATTATTGATTTTGTTTAAATTTTATGTAATACCCAAAAACCATTTTCCGATGTTTTTTAAAAATTGATGAATCTACTAAGACAAAAAAAAAAAAAAAAAAAAAAATTGAAAATTTCACTAGACTTAAAATTAAAACTAAAATTTGATAGATCATATAATTTTAATTTTTTTTAACAAATATTAAAATTTATGGATTTATTAAACACTTTTAAATCTTCGAAACTATATAGTTCCATACCTAAAAATTTGAAACCAAATTCATAATTTACTTAACCAGTTTAAAAATATTGATGGGATCTAGTTAATTAATTATTATGAGTAGGCTTGGATATGATTTTTAAAATGTTAAAAAACAGATACTCTTTCATTTTATGTTTAAAACGAGTTATTTTTAGTGCCAATTAAGAGCGTTTTTCAAAATTTTTATTATATAATTTGTTGGCCTAGTCAAATTTCATTTTTAGAATACTAACAAAATCTCAAACACTCTGTATAAATTTAACATAGATTCTGTGGGTATATATATAGACATACACATACACCGATCAAACATAATAAATTTCATAGACACTTTTAGATAATAACAAAATTGATCAATATGAATATAACTTTAAATAATTAACGCATAACTTTGTTTAAAATAATAATAATAATAATAAATAAATAATAAAAAATAACGCATAACTTTCAACTTCTCTACTACTAATAAGAAAAAAAGTTGCGAGTAAACTTTCACATATAAATTATTTGAATTCCTGAACTTCTGCGAATATAGAAATTTATAATGTTATTTATGAGCTTTTTTCATTACTCTGTAATCTTTCCAGGTAAAAAAAACTTAAAAAATTATAATTCTTTTTTTCTAATGACATGGATGTTGTAAAAGAATCATCGAATAATATTTCAATAACTTTGGATTATTATTATTATTATTATTATTATTATTATTATTATTTGTGGAATAGGAAACTCAAATATCTAAATTTAAATTTAATAATATATGTCAGTTAAGTTAGACTCATTTTCACAATATGTTAAATTATTAATAATTATACAAAAATATTCAACAACTTATTATTACTAAAGCATAATATAAACAAGCAACTTATTAAACATAATTTTAACAATAACTACTACAAAATTAATGTATAAACTACTCACATATCACACAAATCTATTATTTAGAGTTGGTTTTATGGGTTTTGTCATGAAATTTTAGACATACATCTAATATCGTTTATTTTAACATCATTTCACTTTTTAAAAACATATATATCATATCAACTTTCTAATACCGATCGATTTTTATTCATTAGAGATTAACTGGAAAATATACCATAATTAATTTTTAAATCAATAGCAATTGATCATAACTATTAAGTTTAATTATTATTAAATTTAGATATAGTATTTAGTTTTTTTTTTTTTTAAGCGAGGTACAGTATGTAGTTTTAATAAATTTCAACCTAATACATTTATAATTGATATTTTACATTATCTCAACTAATTAAACTATAACTTTGTTATTAGTTATTAATATTTTAATTAATTTATATTAAATTTAAGGGTAATTGTTTAAAATGATAAAACTGTTGGAAATATTTACAAATATAGCAAAAAGATCACTATCTATAGTGATGGACAATGATAGATATTTATCTCAGTGATATTTTACTATATTTATGAATAAGTTGACTCAATTTATTAAATTTAAAAACAAACCTTAGTTTAATTATTTTTAGTAATTAAATTGAAAATTTTATTAAATTTTAATTAAAAAATATTCATCTATTTTTATTTTAATTAATTAAATAATTATTTTATTTAATTAATGACTAAATTATCTTACATTTAATTAAGTAATTATTTAATTTTGGTTATGTATATAGAATTAGTAATTCCGGATTAGTAAATCCAACACATTACTTAAGTCCTAGGTATTAAATATCATGTATATCTAAATGCATATATGCCATGAATTATCTCAGACATTTAATATCCATACATTACGGCTCCTTTTGGTAACCATTTAGGTATGTTTAGTAGGGGTGTTAAAAAAATCGATGACCCGAAAAAATCGATCAACCCAACCCAACCCGTGCGATTTGGGTTGGGTTATCAACCCATTTTGATTGGGTTGGGTTCAAATAAATGAAAATTTTATAGGTTGGGTTGGTTCATGAGTTCACCTAATATAACCCAACCCAACCCGAACCAATCTGAATTTATTATTAACTTTAAAATATATTTTTTATTACTTATAATACAATTATTTATACATATATTGATTTTAATTTTATTTAATTCCAATATTTTTTAATAATTTATTCTTGAACAACTCTAAAAAGTAGTTTTTCTACACTTTAGAAAGAAAATTTTTGCTATATAAATTGAAATTGAGTTGTTAATATTAATTTAATATATGAAACTAATTAAATTAGATTTTTACGTATTTATGTTTTACTTCTTTTTATAAAAAATTTTTAAATAAATGACACGATTAACCCGAACAAACCCAACTCAAATATTTCATGGTTGGATTGGATTGGATTGAGTTCATTTTTTAAGAAGGGTTATTTGAATTGAAAAAATTTACAACCCGAACAATTGGGTTGGGTCTAAAAAGTCTTTCAACCCAACCCAACCCATGAACACTCCTAATGTTTAATAACCATTCAATTTTTGGTTTTTTGTTTTGAAAAATTAAGCTTATAGACACTACTTTCGCTTCTAAATTTCTTTCTTTATTAATTACTTTTTACCAATGGTTTAAACAACCAAACTAAATTTCGAAAATCATAAAAAAATAGCTTTGAAAAACATGTATTTATTTTTTAAATTTGACTAAGAATTCAACCATTATACTTAAGAAAGATGCAAATCATTGTAAGAAATTAAGAGGAAATAGGCTTAATTTTAAAAAATGAAATGGTTACCAAATGAGGCTTTGATTTTTGGTTCTAGATTTTTTAAAATTAAGCCTATAAACACTACATCCATCTCCAAAATTTATTCATCTGTTATCTACTTTTTTATCAACAGTTTTAAAAAACCAAACTAAAATTTTAAAACTAAAAAAGTAGTTTTTAAAAAATTGTTTTTGATTTTAGAATTTTACTAAAAATTTGATCATTGTACTTAATAAAAATACAGATTATCGTAGAAATAGAGAGAAAATAAATTTAATTTTAAAAAAAACAACAAATAAAATAGTTACTAAACAAAATTTAAAATTTTATATATTTAATATTAACCATATGTAAATGAGCGGTAAAGATAAGAAAATTTCAATTTAACTACCAATTTGAAAAATACCATTACCACAACAAAATTTAAGCGGTATATTTTATTTCCCATATACTTTAAGATATATATATACTAAAATCCAATTGTTTCTGTAAAAATTTCAATATTTATGAAATATTATATTTATAAAAATTTAAAAGATGTTATTTTCGTTATAATATTAAAATATATTATTATCATAAATACTTTCTTGCGATAATTTTACCACATTATTCTTAAAAAAAATGCACAAAAAATTGTAGAGTCTATTGGTAGGTATTATGAAATCAGATGTTAAAAAACAAGATATTTAATAAAAATAGGGTTGTATTTCATAGTTTCAAATAGTTTCAAATAGGGACAGTTGGAGGAATGTTTAAATTATTTTCTAAAATTAGCCCCGTGGACAATGTTTATTAATTCTACAAAAATGTCAAACTTTTTAAGCCCTACCCAATTTTGCTAATGTGCTGAAATGAAAAGGTTATACCCTAAACCCTAAACCCTAAACCCTAACCTCCATTTATTTGAATCAATCCGAGCTCTTTTTCAACCTAATTTTTAGGTTTGATTTCTCTTCTTCACTTCTCTTTACCGAGCAAATATTTTCCTCTTACTCCTCCAAGTTAGAAAAGAGAGGTTGAAGAATATGGATTGACTCACGCTGCGAACGATAGCACTTAGGCAAGGTAAACGATAGCTCAATCAAGTAGACGATAGGTAGCAAACGACAGTGGCAAGCCAAGTTTTCCTTTATGATTTCTTGTATTTGAAATGTACATAGGTGAGGTATTTATACAATATGGAATCCCTAATTTGGGAATGCAAAAATAACTCAACAAATACAAATGATTAAAGATTTGGTTGTGACAAACCTATTCCTTTGGTAAGTCCTATTCTTTTGGTAGATAGGCAAGGCTTTATGTGTTGGCATCCTTAATATCCTTAACATCCCCCCTCAAATGAGAGGGTAGTTCTACTAAACCGAGTTTTAATCGAAGGTGGAAGAACTGTGAGTGTGTTAAGGGCTTGATGAGGCAGTCAGCGATTTGGTCGGAGGATGGGACATAACGAATATCAAATTGACCACGGAGGACTTGATCACGAACGAAGTGAATTTCGATCTCAATATGCTTAGTCCGCGCATGAAACACCGGATTGACGGCTAGAGCACTAGCGCTGAGGTTGTCACACCACAGGACTGGAGCTGACTTATGTTTGACACCAATCTCAGACAGTAGTTGTTACACCCAAATGATTTTTGCAGAGGCATGAGCGAGTACTCTATATTCAGACTCTATGCTGGACCGAGCGATAACGGATTATTTCTTGGAGGACCAGGAGACAAGATTACCTCCAAGGAAGATGCAATAAGCAGCAACTGATTTTCGATCGTCTATGTTGGCTACCCAATCGTCATCGGAGAAGGCCGAAACAGAGAGGTCGGACCCATGTTGAATATAGAGGCCAAACTGTCGAGTGCTACTGACATATCTTAGAACTCTCTTCACCGCTTGCCAGTGAACATCCGTTGGTTGCTTTAAGGGCTTAGATGATTAACCGCATATGTAATGTCAGGTCTCGTGGTGGTTAAGTATTTTAGGGCATCAATCGTGCTCCGATAGATATAGGGATTGTCAAGAGGAGTGCCATCGAGTTGCTTGTTTAGAACACTTGGAGAGGGTGCCGGTTTTAAATCTCTAAGATCAAGGCGGTGAAGTAGGTCCTCAATATACTTTTCCTGATTCAGTAGAACTCCATTGGGGACATTGTGTAGTTGAACTCCAAGAAAGTAATGGAGTTGGCCAAGATCTTTTAGAGCAAACTTGGAGTCCAAGGCTGTTACAAGCTTGTTGATTGCCTGCTGATCAGTGCCAATGATAATTACATCATCAATATATACTAGTAAGAGTATCAAGGCAGAAGTGCTCTGATATATGAAGAGAGAGATATCAGACTTAGCATTCTGAAAGCCCTAGCTATATAGTGCTGTTTTCAGTGTGTTGTTCTAGGCCCTTGGTGCTTGTTTGAGGCCATATATGGCCTTGTGTAAGCGACAAACATGATTTGGTAGTTGGGGATCAACAAATCCCTGCGGTTGGTGCATGTAAACTTCTTCATCGAGGATGCCATTAAGGAAGGCGTTATTGAAATCTTACTATCTCAGCTACCACCCTTTGGATACCGCAGGGCTAATGGCGATCCGGATGGTAGATGCCTTGACCACTGGACTAAACGTCTCAAAGAAATCGATGCCCAGGTTTTGATGGAAACCTTTTGCTACGAGGCATGCCTTGTAGCGTAGAATGGAGCCATTAGGACTTCGTTTGATTCTGAATACCCATGTATTGTCAACAATGTTCATTAACGGTGACAAAGGAACCAAAGTCTAGGTCTGATTGTTCACTGGTGCTTGAAATTCATCACTCATTGCTTTGTTCCACTGCGTCATATTGAGCGCATCACTGACTCGAGTAGGTTTGGTAGAGACCAGTCTTTTTGGGTTTGAGAGGACAGTATTTTGGGTTTGAAGATGCTTGCCTTTCCTCGGGTAATCATGGGATAAGTAGACACGGGCACGGGGTGTGAGACAATATTGAGTGAAGACTGGGCAGGGGACGATGAAGGTGAACTATCGATGGGTTGGGCGGTAGGCGATGGTGAGTCAGGTGGTAAACAATCACTGGGTAAATTATCGTTAGGTGAACGATCGTTGGGTGAGCGATCGCTGGGTAAGTAACCAGTGGGTAGACGATCAATGGGTTGGTCACTAGACGATGAGGGTAAACGATCGTAGGGTACATAATTGGTGGGTAGACGATCAGAGGAAGGATGTGGGAAGGTTAGGCTGTCTGTAGAGGTATTAGCTGGTGATTAGGTGTGGGTTGTTTTGATAGTTGGTGAGAATGAGATTGTAGACATAGAGGGCATGGAGTCACTGTGCGGTGTGACCTGACTGAGGGGCAGCTAGGAAACCAGGTGGACGGCAACTGCTTGCTTGGTTGGTCTGCAAGCTGAAGGAGACACCTGACAAGGAAAGTCTATTTCATCAAACATAACATGCCAAGAGATAAATAGCCTGCCACTGAGGTTGAGGCATTTTTAGCCTTTGTGATTCACAGTCGGACAGAGATCGATGCACTTCTCTATGCGATAGCTCAACTTATGTGAATTGTACGGTCTCAAGCAGGGGAAACATGCACACCCAAATATTCGAAGCTCCTCAAATCTAAGCTTCTTTTTTAACATCACTTCCATTGGATAATGTCCATTTAGGACAGAGGTAGGAAGGCCACTAATCAGCAGAGTTGAGTATAAGAATGCATCCCCCAATGATGTAAGGGAAGATGTGCTTGTGCTAGTAGGGTTAGCTCCATCTCAACTATGTGTTTGTGCTTCCTCTCAGCCCTTCCATTTTGTGCTGACGTATATGGATAGATGTATCTAGAACCAATGCCAAGTTGATGGCAGACTTTGTGTATCTTGACAAATTCTCCACCATTATTCGACTGTAGGGACTTGATCAGTGTATTGAACTGAGTTTGTACCATGGTGAGAAAGTGTTGAAAAGCTACCAGTGTGTCACTTTTTAACCTCAGAGGATAGATCCATGTGTACCTGCTGTGATCATCAACAAAGATAGCATAATATTCGTACCCATTTGTTGACAAGAGAGGAGCTGGACCCCACAAATCAGTGTGTATAAGTTCAAAGGTTGCAGATGCTCTTGAGTTAGAATTAGGGAAGACTAAAGAATGCGATTTTCCATAGCTACAAGAATCACAAAAGTCAAGCTCTTCATTAGATAACATAGGGAGATTACAACTTTTGATAATAAACTCTAGTGTTTTTGACGAAGGATGGCCAAACCTCTATACCATGTAATCTTAGACATCCTATGCTTCGAAGATATTCTAAGAACAGACAGATCTTAATTCTTGTGCACTGGTTGCGATGGTACTCCGTTTCCTACTGACTTTGAGTTGATTTTTATGCCTCTAACTGATATAGTCCATCTTTAAGCATTCCCTTCATTATCGTTTGTCCCGTACCTTTGTCCTTAACAAGACAGTAATCCATGTGAAATTCAATAAATACGTTATTGTCTTTTGTTAGCTTAGATATATTGACCAAATTTTTTGCTATGGCAGGCACACATAACATATCATTTAGTTTCAAATTGCAGGCATCACTAGACAGACATACAGTTCCAACATGAGAAATTTCTAGAGTATTACCGTTAGCTACAGTGACTGCTTTAGTACCTGAGTATTCAGTCGGATTGCCAAGATTGTTGAAGTCTGATTGGAGGCACCACTGTCAGCATACCAATTTGCATCAGTCATGTTTTCTAATCTTGTCAGAAAGGGGTTACTCCCATAAGCAGTGGCTAGGGTTGTTGGGTGAGGTTATGTGTTTTTTGTCTGATTGTTGGGGAAGGGTTGTCCCTTGTTTTGAGGAGAATTGGGAACAAAATATTTGTTATACCTGTTGAAACAGTAGAACGCTATGTGTCCCACCTTCCCATAGACTTGACACACAAGTTTGTTGTTGTTTCTTCCCTTGCCTCGACCTCTACCATGGCCACCACCACCTCATTGTCCTCCCTTAGTAGACTGATTGCTGCTATTGGACATGTTGTTTTGATTGACATGTCTAGTGTTTGTCATATTCACTGATGCATTACTGACTTGGTTGAAGCCTACTGCCATCTTTTGGTTTGATTGATGTTCCAATCTTCTTTCATACAGGAGAAGTTCTGATTGTATATCAAGCCACGATATATCTACTCTCCCTTGGATCGTGGCCACGATGGCATTGTATTCTTCATCAAGTCCTAGTAGTACTTGTGAAACAAGAGCTCTTGGTGGCACAGGACTACCAGTTTGCTCGAGATTGTCAGCATTCATTTTCATAGTTCGAAGGTACTCCTCCATTTTCAATTTACCTTTTCTGGTTGTTTGAAACACATGTCTCAGATAATCTTCTTCAGCCCTGGACTGAACACCAAAGAGTTGTTGAATGTTGGTCCATAGATCCTTTGCATATTCACATCCCATCACTTGAATGGCAACCTCTGGTATCATGGAGTTATACAACCAGCCGAGGATAAGTTGATCTATAACCATCCACGCTTCATATTGAGGATTTACCTCAAGTGCTGTCGACGAGCTGGAAGCACCACTGCCGGAACTTCCTTCTATGCTACGCGGAGCAGCTCATACTCCAGTCGATCCAGTCGGTATGTTCTCACCGACTGTAGGTTGCAGAAACATTGGGGGACAAACTTTTTGTCCGGTCAGGTGTCCTTCGAGTCGATAACTTCGAAGGATTGGAAGCGCTAAGTTTTTCCATAGGAGGAAATTGCTGCGATCAAATTTAATGGAGGTTATATGATTGAGGAGTTGGTTCAAAGGTGAGTCGCTGAAGTTGGCTGTGTCGAGGGTGGCTCCCAGGTTTCCTTGATTGACGTTGGTCATTATGTGCTCTGATACCAAGTGAGAAAAGAGAGGTTGAAGGATATGGATTGACTCACGCTACGGACGATGGCACTTAGACAAGGTAAATGATAGCTCAATCAAGTAGACGATAGGTAGCAAACGACAGTGGCAAGCCAAGTTTTCCTTTATGATTTCTTGTATTTGAAATGTACATAGGTGAGGTATTTATACAATATGGAATCCCTAATTTGGGAATGCAAAAATAACTCAACAAATACAAATGGTTAGAGATTTGGCTGTGACCAACCTATTCCTTTCGTAAGTTCTATTCTTTTGGTAGATAGGCAAGACTTTATGTGTTGGCATCCTTAATATCCTTAACACTCCGATTTCTCCCTCTTCTCTTCAACATCGAGTCCATCTTCCACTCCAATTACTCAATGTCGATTTCACACGCCAATTACACACTGATTCCTCTTACATACAAAAATCTTCCTCTTACGGGATTGTTATTTTTGCTTCAAGTGGGAGAGAAGAATAAATTAAGAATATAATTATGAAGATTGATTCAAGTGATTGTTGTTTTTGCTTCTCTCAATGCATAGAGTTTTCCTTTTTCTCATTTTTTCTCTATAATTTTCTTTATGAAGCTCTGTTTTTAAAATAGTTCATGTTTTTATTGTGTATTTAAAGGAGAAGTTGACTTTTAGATTTTGATGTGTTTTGTTGCATGTTCTGAAATTGGCATCCGATTACCATCTATTTTTTTTTTCTCATTAAGTTAGTAGTATCTGATAAAGAATATAATTAGGAACATTTCTTCAAGTAGTTGTTGTTTTTGCTTCTCTTAACGCACAAAGTTTTCCTTTTTCCCACTTTTTCTCTATAATTTTCTTTATATTCTTTGTCAATTAGTTAATATTTTTAGATAGTCATTTGATTACCTTTTCATTATCATATGATTACACTATATTCCTTGTCATATAGTTCATAGTTTATAGCATAGTCAACTGATTGTCATCTGATCACCTTCTATTTTTTGTCAAGTAGTTAATAATTTATGATAGTCTTCTGTTTGCCTTTTGATTATCCTATGATACCATCTTATTACCTTCTGATTGTCTTCTTTTTTCTATCGATTATCATCTAATTATTTTTTATTGCCAAAAATAGGAAGAACAAGGAAGATGAAAGAAAACACAAAAGAAAAAAAAACCAAGAAAAGTTGAAAAGGGAGGATGTTCAACAAAAAATCAAAGTAAAATTAAAAACAATGATCAATCAAAATCCTGAAGTAAGTAGCATATTACCACATTGTTAGATTGTCTATTAATCAACCAAAGACCAGTAACATTATTTTGTTCGCTATAACCATTATCGAATTACCTAAAAATTTCTATCAGATTGCTATTCAATTGCTATATGATCTCTTTTTCAATTACCTTTTGATTACTATCTTGTAATTATTTCTTATTCATTCTTTACTTTTTAGGTTGTTAATGTTGGGTTTTATGTCCTAAAACCCGTGGTTTATAAATAATAAAACTTATTCTGAAAATTCAATAAATTATTATTGAATATATGAATTACTTATTTTGTTTTAGAAACAAATCTAATAAACTAAAAGATCCATGACTATTACATGAATACTTGAACTTTATGTGGAGAAATAAAAGTGGACCATATTCGAGTAAATAGTCAAAATGGTCTATAGCATATAAATTAGGTTGAGTGCCTTATTCTGGTAACACTATCGGATGCGGCCCATTCTGTAGTTGTTACAAAGAGTTGTAAATTGCTACAGATGAAGTGATCCTAATTCATACATGTCTTGACATGAGGAGTCGGGGCATCTTGTGCAATGAGTTTGTACAAGATCGGACCACAAAATAAGTCACCCTTACTTTATTAAGTTGTTTACTGTTTAAGATTGACTAGTTCAAAGCAATGACCTAGGTAACTTGACCTTAATTTTGAGCTAATTATGAACTCATATTTATTCGGAATTATCCTTAGATTTGTATATGTGAGGGTTGGCTCAATAGCGCCAGCTCAATAAACCTCTATTTCAGGGGTAAGACTAGGTAAATAGCTGGGGACATAGGGTGCAAGATGACCTTCACTCCAACCCACTTTTAGGGAAAGTAGAGAGGTTGTTCCCTTAAGTGCTGACACTAGATCTTGAACAAGGGGCCCCACCCTCTCATTGGTCTGAGAGGGACTCGGTTTGTTGATCAGATTACAAACCAATTGTTCATTAGAGGATCAGTGAAACTTAAGGAACAAAAGGTAATCTCAGGGGTAAAACAACAATTTAACCCAGCCGTTGTTAGAACAACCTGTGAAGGGTTAACTTACTAATCATGGTTATATTGAGTGGACATATTATATCTACAGCGAGGGGAGTGCAACTCTGAGCTTTAGTGGAGTGACCCAGTAGTTAACGAATGAGGGTTAATTTAGTGTAAAGAATTTAGCCAATTAATCTCGGATCTTTGGAGTCCATGATATGTAGGTTCACGAGATCTCCCTACCAGCTCACAAATGGATTAGCCTTGGAGTAGCGTGATAAGTTAATTTGAAACGTCCAAATTATAATTAAGGGAATTAGTAATTATATGTGATATAATTACGCGTTTAATTTTGGAATTAAATGAAATTGGAGAATTAATTAATATTTAAATATAATTTAAATATTAAATTCATGAATAGGGATTTATAATGGTAGAATTAGTGTTAAATTAATTTAATATTTGATTTTAAATTAATTAGAATTAATTAAATTATTTAATTAATTATTAATTATTAATTTTATTAGATAAATTAATTATTGAATTAATTTTGTAAAATTAATAAAATTTCATTTTTTGAAAAGAAAATTAATTTGGAAATCAAAAAAATGAAAATGAAATGGAAAATGGAAAAATCTCAAAAGTGGGATTTTCCACTTTCTAAACAAGAAGCACAATCATTTTCCATTTCCAAATCGAGTCAATCTTCCAAACATGAATTGCAATTCATACAAGAATTCCTTTCGCATGAAAGTCATGCAATCAATAAAGGAGATTGAAGTGAGAATTGTGTTGGGATTGGTGTCCTAATTCTCTCGGAATCTCATTGTTTGTAATTATACACATTGTTTATGAATAAAATAAGCGTTATTTCATTCTGGCATTTACTCATATCCAATAAACAAAGTTCCATGATTATCTTATGTAAACTTAAGCATGTATATGAGATATACAAGTGGATCATGCCTTAAGTGATAGTCTAAATAGGTCTGTAGTATAAGGATTAAGGTGGGATACCTGATCCTAGGGACACTACGAATACAACCCGCTTTGTAGAGGTTTGCAAGTGTTGTAAACTATTATGGATGTTAAATCCTGACCATTCATTTGGAGACATGCGAGCGGGGGTATTCTATACAAAGAGTTTGTATAAGACCAGACCACGAGATGGTTCGTCTTTATATATAATGTCATTGATACTGGAGACTTACATCTCACCTAAACGACCATAGGTGACATGACCTCAAAACTGAGTGTTTTGGGAACTTCTGCCTTTGAGGGCGGTCCTTTGATTAGTATGGGTGAGAGTGGCCAGATTGCCAACTCAACATGCCTACCTTTTTGGGGACTTGTCTGATTTGGTAGCTGAGAACTCAATTACACAAGATGGAATTCACTCCTTCCCCAAAGTAGGGGTAAGTAAATAGATTGTTCCTTTAAAGGCTGATTCTAGGGCTTGAACATAGTGGCCATAGCTTATCTTTGGAAGAGAGGACTTAGTCATATTAGGACTGTGACTTATGTTCATTAGAGGGATCAATGGTACTTAAGGAGTTAGATGTAACTAGAGGGGCATAATGATTATTGGCCGAGCTGTACTTACGAGCGATTTGTGAAGGGTTGTTGCACTGTTGATTGGTTAAGATGGACACATAATATATCTGTAGTAAGAAGAGTTCAGCTGCCGGTCTTTAGTGGAGTGTCTGGTAATTAACGAATGGTGGATTCCTTGGCTAAAGAGTTTAGTCAGTTATTCACGTACTGTTGAAGCTTCGATCTACAGGTCCATAAGGTCCCCTTTATAGCTCAATGGATTCAAGTTGAGGATCAGTTCTTGGTGTTAATTTGAAATGTTCAAATTGACAAGAAGTAATTCGATTATATATGATATGATCAGTATGGTGTCTGAGATACATCAAGTGGAGGGTTAATGTACTCTTTTACATTAAATGCCATGGAATAAAAAAAGAGCTATGATTTGTATGTTTCATGAGATGAAATATTAAAACTATAAGTTATAAATATATTATGGTAAGTTAGTTATCATTTATATTTATAATAATATTAATTATTGGATAGTTATCTCTTTTTCTCTAATAACCAATTGAATGGGAGGTTATTGGTGGTTTCATGGTAACCGTGAGATAAAAGGAAAAATGTTTTCCTAAGTTTAGGAAGTTGTTAATTTGAGAATTCCAATTTCGGAAATTACTCACGAAATAGTTGTCAAGTAAATCAGATTTACTAAACGACAATTTGGAGAGACTAGACGATTGTGGAGTATTCTTACATGATAGACACTCAGCTAGACGATGAGCTAAACGATCACATAGCTTTTCCTAGACGATCGCATAGCTTTTACTAAATGATTGGACATCGACCTATACGATAGGCTGTTTCATCCCACACTTGCTTAATCGTTTACATGATTGTTCTTCCTTCAATTTCTGCCTCTAACCAAGTCCACACAGAGTCCACCCTCTGGATTCTCACAACGAGAATACCAAGATAATCTTATTGGTGGTGTCATACTCAACTCAACACAATCAAGGTTCTGTGGAGACCATTCGTGACCTTGGTGATCGCTTTGTTCGAGTTCGCTGTGATCGTGCAGTGTAGCGGTCGTGTTGGACAAACATTTGTGTGTTGCTGTGAACGAGCGTTCATGATTAAGGAACTTGAAGATGAGTCTTCAAAGGTTTGTTAATTCCTTCCCTTGATCATGTAGTAAAGCATGCTGTAATTTCTGTTTTGCACATAGTCGTTTTTTTTTCATTTGTGATTGTAATTGTAATGTTCATATACGATTGAAATTGGGAAAGATCCTTTCACTGCTCATAGAAATCCTGTGTCCAATTTCCTTCAAATCGGGCATGCAATTGAGAGTTTTTTGCTGAAAAAACTTAAAGTTGAAGAAAGTCTTCAACCATGGTGATGCAGTAACCTCATCTCCAAATTCTTTTAATCCAAGCTTATTTTGAGTCCCACAACTCAACCCAAGGTATCAAGGAGATAGTAAGAAAGACCTTGAGGTGGTTCACAAGCTGATTTGGAGAAGATTTACAGCTGGAATCCCGATTCAAATGTTTCTTCAAAGGTATGTCATGAAACCCTATTATTAGTTTATGAGCATGCTTTATTCAAAACCAAAATTAATGAATTAGAATGCTTAATGATCCATTTTTCTTCTGCTGTATGTTTTCTAACTCTAACAGTTGCTACTAGAGCATCATTTAAGCATTCATTTTCGTTTAATTTTGGCTTAGTGGGTGTTATTTTTCATGAGATATATGAAAATGGTGCACTGATATCGTTTTATGAGATTTGGCATTAAATTTCTCTTTGATTCCTTTGTTAAATTTGTAATTGGCTCTTGATTGATGAGCTTATATGTGTGCCCAAGAGTCTGTAATTTATTTAGAGTCATTAGAGTTGAAATTAAGATATAATTGAAAAAAGAAGTGAAGAAGGCTGAGCTGCAGAATTCTGATGCTGAGCTTCTGTCCAGGCAGCATTGCAACGCTGCCTTGAGCATTACAACGCTGCTCATGGTGATAGTGAGCAGCAAGATTGAACCATGTAGTGAGCAACGAGTTTGAATCGATCGAGTAGCTATTCCGGTTCGGCCTTAAACGTTTTTTGCTAGTCCGGTTCAAGCAGTTCGGGTCTAATTTAGGGCAATTTGAACGATCTAGAAGTGTTTTGTAGCCAATTCTTGCTGAATTTTGTAATAATTATGCCTTTGTTTGTTTGAAAATACCAAAACTAAAACCATATAAGTATTTGTTTAATTATTTATACATGTGATGTATGTTATAATTAAATAAATCTTGTATGTGCATAAAGTATGTCAGATAGATTTAAAATCCCACTATAGGAAGCATGTTACTGTTAAGATTGGTGTCCTAATTCTCCCGGAGTCTCGTTGCTTATAATGAGACACATTGTTTGATGAATAAAATAATTGTTATTTCATTCTGACATTTACTCATATCCAATAAACAAAGCTCCATGATTATCTTATGTAAACTTAAGCATGTATATGTGATATATAAGTGGATCATGTTTTAAGTGATAATCTAAATAGATATGTAGTATAAGAATTAAGGTGGGATACCTGATCCTGGTCACACTACGGATACGAACTGCTTTGTAGAAGTTTGCAAGTGTTGTAAACTACTACAGAGGTAGATCTTGACCATTCTTGTGAAAACGTGCGAGCGGGGGTGTCCTATACAAAGAGTTTGTATAAGATCGGACCACAAGATGACTAGACTCTGTATATAACATCATTGATACTAGAGACTTACATCTCACCTAAATGACCATAGATGACACGACCTCAATCCTGAGTGTTTTGGAAACTTCTGCCTTTGAGGGCGGTCCTTTGATTAGTATAAGTGAGAATGACCAGATTGTCATCTCAACATGCCTACCTTTTTAGGGACTTGTTTGATCTAGGAGCTGGGAACTCAATCCACAAGATGGAATTCACTCATTTCCCGAAGCAGGGATAAGTATAGATATTGCTCTCTTAACGGCTGATTCTAGGGTTTTAACATAGTGGCCAAAACTTCTCTTTGGAAGAGAGAACTCAGTCATAGTAGGACTATGACTTATGTTCATTAGAGAGATCAGTGGTACTTAAGGAGTTAGATGTAACTGCAGGGGTATAACAGTTATTGGCCAAGCTATAATTACGAGCAATTTGTGAAGGGCTGTTGCACTGTTGATTGGTTAAGATGGACACATAATACATCTGTGGTAAGCAGAGTTCAGCTGTCAGTCTTTAGTGGAGTGCCTGGCAGTTAACAGATGGTGGATCCTATGACTAAAGAGTTTAGTCAGTTATTCACGTACCGTTGGAGCTTTGAGCTACAGGTCCATAAGGTCCCCTTGGTAGCTTAATGGATTCAGTTGAGGATCAATTCTTAGTGTTAATTTGAAATGTTCAAATTGACAAAAGGTAGTTTAATTATATATGATATGATCGGTATGATGTATGAGATACATCTAGTGGAGGATTAATGTAAATGAGATTTACATTAAGTACGATGGAAAAGAAAAAGAGCTATGGTTTGTATGTTTCATGAGATGAAATATTAAAACTATAGGTTATAAATATAATATGGTAAGTTGGTTATTATTTATATTTATAATAATATTAATTATTGGATAATTAATCCTTTTTCTCTAATAACCAATTGAGTGGGAAGTTATTGGTGGTTTCATGATATCCGTGAGATAAAAGGAAAATTGTTTTCCTAATTTTAATAATGTTGAATTTTTGTAAAATTATTTTTTGAAATTTTTCTCTCTCGAAATCTCACAGAAGTTGTCAAGTAAATCCGATTAACTAAGTGACGGCTTGGATAAGGTAAACGATTGTGTAGTGTTTGTAGGCAATAGACATGTAGCTAAGCGATGAGCTGAAGGATCGCGTAACTTTTGTTAGACGATCACTTAGGTTTTTCTAAACGATTGGGCATCGACCTATATGATAGGTTCAGCCTTCTCCCGCTTGCTCAATTGTTTACACGATTGTTGTTTCCTCCGTCTTCTACCTCAAACAAATTCACACAGAGCCCATCCTCTGGATTCTCACACCGAGAATACCAAGGTACCTTCTTGGTGGTGTCATACTCAACTCGACATCGTCGAGGTTCTGTAGAGATTGTTCGTGCTGTTGGGGTGTTGGTGACCGAGGCGATCGCTGAGTTTGAGTGCGCGGTGTTCGTGCTGTGTAGTGGTCATGTTGGATAAGCATTCGAGGTTGCTGTGTTATTATGTTCGAACATTCGTGATCAAGGAGTTTGACGATAAGTCTACAAATGTGTGTAGCATTTCTCCTTGATCATTTGTATTACCATGCTGTAATTTCTGTAATGAATGCATAACCGCATGCTTTTGTCTATGACTGTAAATGTAAAGTTTATATATCATTGTAATTTGGAATGATCTTTCCGCTGCTCATGAAAATCCTCGTGTACGATTTCCTTCAGTTACATGCGTTCAAAGTATGTTATAAAGTGTTATAATACATAGTATGCATGTTAGGGTTTCATTATTTAATATAAGTGTTATATTAAATATTGAATGCCTTTTATGTATGTTGTGCATGTCTAACATTTAAAATTTTTTGTAAGTTGTTATAAAATTGGGTTAGACATTTAAAATCCATAACAAAGAACAACTGCATGCCAACGTAGGTTAATCACCTATTTTAATAGTTAAAATAGGCTGGCATCTTGTAAACCTAGGGTTACAAACTCAACGGGTATATAATCCTATCTAAGGCTGAGGGTATTTAAGTTGACGGTCTACGGAACACCTCCTACCTGGTGATTATAGTCGAATTATTGAGCATTGTTAACCGGTTTTATGAGCAATACGTGAGCAGTGTGAGGTTTTAAAACTGGTTTATCACCTAGATTTTGGTTGTTTAATTAGCCAGAACAAGCCTAAGAAAATGTATACCCAGTTTAAAGTGAGAACACTTCAATGGGAATTTAATAACATATATGATATGCTATTAGAACACTTCAGTGAAAATAAAAATAACGTATATGATATGTTAGAACGCTTCAGTGGGAGATTAATAAATATATATGATATGATTATTTTTAGCTCTCACGTTCTTAAGAGTTCACAATCGAAATTCATGTTTCACTTGTGTCACCCTGGGAGTGACCTCCATTAGAAAAATGTTTACATGAATCGAGATTTTGGTGAATAGGGGAAGTTGTTCACCATAAAATTAAATTTGATGTTTTGATTTTAATTTACACATCCCAAGATGTTCACACCGTGAGGTTCATGTGGCACTTTGTGTCACACTAGGAACGGCCTCCTTTCGGAAAGTGTTTGCGTGAATCAATAACAAGGTGAATAAGGGAAGATGTTTAATGAAAAATCAAATATACGATATATTGATTTCAATTCTCATGTCCCTAGAAAATTTCCACCGTGAGATCCGTGCAATACTTCGTGTCACCCTGAGAGTAACGTCCATTCGGAAAGTGTTTGTCATGAGGTAAAGATCATAGTGAATGGGGGAAATAGTTCATAGTAAGTAGGTGAAGGATATGTGTCAACGTATCCTACGGTCTCTTATCTTGATTTAGATCGTGAGATTTCTATGTTGTGCCTGTTTGTCATCTTTAAGTTGGCCTCGCTAGTCGTTTAACGACGGCTATCTCCTCGGAGGGTTTTAACATAGGATTCGGAAAAACTCAAATTCTAGAAATGGATAGGATTTCTAAAGTCATTTTCAACTTTGACTTTCCAATTCGGGAGCATCGTTGGGGCTGACTTCTGAGGTCTGAAAACAGAGGGTTACACTTACAGAATTACTAAAGTGTTAATAATTTCTGACAAAAAACGGTAGCTAAATGCTTATCGGAATATGAGTTATTATAGGGATAGTATTTACTCAGGAATGTCTTGCTATATTATCGTTGCAAAAATAATCTTGGGTATACTATTACTTTGCTAAAAACTTGATTAGGTTTAAAAAGAAATTCACTGATAAAATTTGTTTATATTTTTCAAAATGACGAGTTCATTAGTACAATTGTTGGCATCTGATAAACTTATTAGGGATAATTATGCAACATGGAAGTCAAACCTTAATACTATGTTGGTGATAGATGATCTACTGTTCGTTTTAACAGAGGGGCGTCCCCCCTTCCTGGCTCAAATGCAAATTGAAATGTCGGGATGCATACAACAGATGGATCAGGGCTAATAGAAAGCCCGTGCCTATATTCTTGTCAACATATCTGATATCGTGGCGAAGAAACATGAGAGTATAGGTATTGCAAAAAGATTATGGAATCTCTCCATAAGATGTTTGAACAATCGTCCTTCTCCCTGAGGCATGATGCTATCAAATACGTTTACAACTGCCGTATGAAAGAAGGGGCCTCTATTAGAGAACATGTCCCTGACATGATGGTCCATTTCAATATGGCAGAAGTAAATGGGGTTGTCGTTGACGAGAAGAGTCAAGTTGGTTTTATTCTAGAATCTCTTTCGAAGAGTTTTCTGTAGTTCTGTACGAATATGCTTATGAATAAAATAGAATATAACTTGACTACTCTTTTAAATGAGCTACAGGCTTACCAGACTATGATGAAAGTAAAAGGTCTGGAACCAGAGGTAAATGTTACCACCGCTGAGAAGAGAGAAACGTCCTCCAAAAAGTTTGATATTACTTCTTTTTCATAGAGTAAGAGTATTCCAGTCAAGAAGAACAAGGGGGCATGGAAGAAAAAACCCATTGGTAGAAAAGGCAAGGCTAATGCTGTAGATAAAAGAAAATGTTTCCATTGCAATGAAGAAGGACACTGGAAGAGAAACTGCCCTCAATACCTTGCAGAGAAGAGAGCAGAGAAAGCAAAACATGGAAACTAGTTCCTGAAGATTGCTTGTTGTACTTCAGTTGACTAGTGGGAGATGTTGTAGTTGTTGTCTGAAGATGATCTTATCTGCTTTTTTTATTGTAATAAAAGTTATTTTGCCTTGTTATAAAGAACAAATTGTATAAATTTTTTGTTGTAAATGAAAAGTTGATTAGCAAAAGCTATGTTTGTTCTATTGCAAAGCAACTTCTGTTAGAACCAACCTTGTTAAAAGCCTTTTGCAAATATTTAAATATTTAAAATGGCTAGAAATCAATAAAGGCAAGTAGTTAGTTAACCTAAGTGATAAGTTTAAAACACTTGAAAATTTCAAAGTGTACAAAACTTATTAGGTAAAATAAAACCGAAATACTTCGATTGGATCAAAGTATAGAAAGTTTGAGATTTCTAGCCTCCAGGATTATTTGATAGAAAATGAAATCCAGTGAAAACTTTCTACACCTAGTTGCCTTAATTGTTTTTGAACATCATTCCAATTTTAAGGTATTTCTGAAATTCTATATGAGATATGGAGAACTCATAAAAACTATTTATAATATGTAAAATATGTTTAATGTTTACATAGTTTAGAAATTTTAAAAGAATGATATAAGTGTTAATATCGAACACTTAAGTGTTGGAACATTGTTCAAGATCACCATATATTATTTGTTCCCATAAAAGCTTGGCATTAAAACTGACACTGTAAACAAAAGTTATTTCAGACAGGTAAGATGCGTCTTACTCAAAGAGTTGAGAGTATCTCGATATAGTGGGAGGAATGTATGACTTTGTAGTCATTATTGAGAAACAAGTGTTGTGAAAATAAGATAAATTCCCCATATAGTTTAATAAGAAATCCATTGTATAATAACATGCTTACAGCAATTCTCTCGGCTAAAGTGTTTGAGAATCTCCTAGTAAGACTAAGACTACTGAGTATATAACCTAGGGCAAATGGGAGAAAAACCGGGTATGTGATGCCCTAGTTTATTGTATTTCTCTGTAAAAACTCAAAAACTCACTATTATATCTTCAGATATATATGTTACCACTGGAGTTTTAGTCCAAGTGGGAGTTTGTTAGGTTTTATGTCCTAAAACTCATGGTTTGTAAACAATAAAACTTATTCTGAAAATTCAATAAGTTGTTATTGAATATATGAATTATTTATTTTGTTTTAGAAACAAATCCAATAAACTAAAAGATCCATGACTATTACATGAATACTTGAACTTTATGTGAAGACATAAAAGTGGATCAGGTTCGAGTAAATAATCAAAATGGTCTATAGTATATGAATAAGGTTGGGTGTCTTATTTTGGTAACACTACCGGATGCGACCCACTATGGAGTTGACAAAGAGTTGTAAAGTGCTACAGACGAAGTGCTACTAATTCATACATGTTATGACATTAGAAGTGGGGGTGTCCTGTGCAATGAGTTTGCATAAGATCGAACCACGAAATAAGTCACTCTTACTTGCTGTTTTTGTTTAAGACTAACTATTTCAAAGCAATGACCTAGGTAACTTGACTTTAATCCTAAGCTAACTATTAACTCCTATTTATTCGGGATTATCCTTAGATTTTCATAGGTGAAGGTTGGATCAACAACGCCAGCTCAGTAAACCTCCATTTCAGAGGTAAGACTGGGTAGATAGTTGAGGACATAGGGTGCAAGAAGAAATTCACTCCTACCCGCTTTTAGGGATAGTAGAGAGGTAGTTCATTTAAGTGCTGACTCTGGGTCTTGAACTAGGAGCGCCAATCTCTCATTGGCCTAAGAGGGACTCGGTTTGTTGATCGGATCACAGACCAATTGTTCATTAGAGGATCAATGGAACTTAAAGAACAAGAGGTAATCTCGAGGGTAAAACAACCATTTGACCTAGCCGTAATTACAAACAACATGTGAAGAGTTAACTTACTAATCATAATTATATCGAGTGGACATAATATATCTATAGTGAGGGAAGTGCAACTCTAGATTTTAGTGGAGTAACCGAGTAGTTTACGAATGAGGGTTAATTCGGTGTAAATAGTTTAGCTAATTAATCTCGAATCTTTGGAGCCCATGATCTGTAGGTCCATGAAGTCCCTCTACTAGCTCACAAATGAATTAGCCTTGGAGTAGCGTGATAAGTTAAATTGAAATGTTCAAATTATAATTGGAGTAGTGTGATAAGTTAAATTGAAACGTTCAAATTAGAATTAAGGAAAATAGTAATTATATGTGATATAATTACATGTTTAATTTTGGAATTAAACAAAATTGGAGAATCAATTAATATTTATATATGATTTAAATATTAAATTCATGAATAGGGATTCATAATGGTGGGATTAGTGTTAAATTAATTTAATATTTGATACTAAATTAATTAGAATTAATTAAATTATTTAATTAATTATTTATTATTAATTTTATTAGATAACTTTATTGAATTACTTTTGTAAAATTAATGAAATTTCATTTTTTGAAAAGAAAATTAATTTTGGAAATTAATTAGAAAATAAAAAAATGAAAATGAAATGAAAAATGGAAAAATCTCAAAAGTGGGATTTTTCTACTTTCTAAGCATGAAGCACACTCATTTTCCATTTCCAAATTGAGTCAATCTTCCAAGCATGAGCTACCATTCTTAAAGGAATTCCTTTTGCATGAAAGTCATGCAATAAATAAAGGAGATTGAAGTGAGAATCGGACATGCAATTGATAGTTTTTTATTGAAAAATCTTGAGGTTGAAGAAGATCTTCAATCATGGTGATGCAGTAACCTCATCTCCAAATTCCCTTAATCCAAGCTTATTTTGAGTCCCACAACTCAACCCAAGGCACCAAGAGGATAGTAAGGAAGACCTTGAGGTGGTTCACAAGTTGATTTGGAGAAGATTTGCAGCTGGGATCGTGATTCAAATGTTTCTTCAAAGGTATGTCATGAAACCCTCGTATTAGTTTATGAGTATGCTTTATTCAAAGCAAAAATTAATGAATTAGAATGCTTAATGATCCATTTTTCTTTCACTATATTTTTTTTCTAACTCTAATAGTTAAGAATAGACTACAGACGAGAAAAGTTTCACAAAAAATTAATGTTTTGATTTGAATATGTCACACCAAAATGTGATGTTTTTATTTTGAAAAATTTGTAGGCTTTGATGTTAGATTTTATGTTTTTTGTTGATAACATGCGAAATAATGTTTTCATATAATGTTAGACTTTGATATTAGTACACATATTTTGATTGATAGTGAAATAGTTGTAAAGCCTTCAAGATTGAAACTTGATCATTGAAGGAAACCGAAACTTGATCATCAAGCCTTCAAAAATGTTTTCCTCTTTCCTTCTTGTTTATGTTTCTAGATTATCTTATGATTGTCTTTTGATTTCCTTATATTGTTTGCCACATAGTTTGTTATTTGTGATATTTTCCTTTGGAAATGGAATGTCGATGACTAATAGAATGTATTTGTGACCATTTGATGGTGGAAATGGTCCCATGGAGTCTATGCCCCAGACGTCGAATAGTTCCAATTCTAAGATGATGTTCATGGGCATCGCATGCTTCCATGAAATGTTTCCCATGTGTTGGCACCAGTCGCATTTCATTACATAGTTTCTTGCGTCCTTAAATAAAGTTGGCCAAAAATACCCACTTTGTAACACCTTTGCTGCTGTGCGTTGGCCTCCAAAATGTCCTTCATATGGCAAGTCATGGCATTGTGATAATATGCATTGGTGAGCAGCGTCTGTTACGCATAGGTGCAAAATATGGTCTTACCCCCTCTTATAAAGATTTGGCTCGTCCCAATAATATGATCTACATTCATGTCTGAGCCGCCTTTTCTGGTGGGTTATGTAATCCTCAGGGAATTGTTCACAAACCAGAAAATTGACCACGTCCGCATACCATGGTAATTCTTCAATTTAAATAGCTTCTCGTTTGGGAAAGTTGCGTTCACCTCTGACTGGTTATGGTCAACTTCTGGATTTTCTAGTCTGGATAAATGGTCCGCAACTTGGTTCTCCATCCCCTTGTGATCAATGATTTCCATGTTGAATTCTTGAAGGAGGAGAACCCATCGAATTAATCTCGGCTTCTCATCTTTCTTTGTCATCAAATATTTTATCGCCAAGTGGTCAGTGTGAATTATTACTTTAGTTCACAGCAAGTAAGCTCTGAATTTTTCCAACGCAAATATCACAGCAAGCAATTCTTTTTCTGTGGTAGTGTAATTTGTTTGAGCAGGGTTCAAGGTTTTACTCACATATGTGATGGGGTGTAGCATTATTTTCTTCTTTTGCATCAGCACTGCTCCCATCGCATAACCACTTACGTTGCACATTAGTTCAAAGGGCTTTGTCCAGTCCGGTGCAATCAACACAGGTACGGTTGTTAATGCATTCTTCAGTATCTTGAATGCATTGAGGCATTGATCATCAAAGTCAAATGTTCTTTCTGCCTCCAGCAACGCACTCAATGGTCGTGCAATCTTTGAGAAGTCTTTCACAAAACGTCGATAAAAGCCAGCATATCCTAAGAAGCTCCTGACAGCCTTTACATTCCCTAGAGGTGGAAGCTTTTCAATGGTCTCAATCTTCGCCTTGTCCACCTCCAGCCCATCCTTGGAGACTTTGTGCCCAAGCACAATACCTTCCTTCACCATGAAATGGCATTTCTCCCAGTTTAGCACAAGGTTCGTCTCTTCACATCTTTTCAATATCTTCTTTAGATTGTTGAGACAGACTTCGTATGTTTGCCCATAAACTAAGAAGTCGTCCATGAAAATTTCTACAGAATATTCAAGATACTCAGAAAAGATGGCCATCATACACCTCTGAAAAGTTCTCGGTGCATTGCATAGGCCGAATGGCATGCGTCGAAACACAAATGTTCCATAGGGGCAGGTGAATGTGGTTTTCTCTTGATATTCAAGAGCAATCATGATTTGGTTATAGCCGGCATATCCATCCAAGAAGCAGTAGTAATCATTTTCAGCTAGGCGGTTTAGCATTTTGTCGATAAAAGGTAAAGGGAAATGATGCTTCTTTATCGCTGCATTCAGTTTGCGGTAGTCCATACAAATCAGCCAGCCAGTGACGGTCCTCATCAATATTAGTTCATTGTTTGCATTTGGGACTAACGTCATCCCTCCTTTCTTTGGCATACATTGCACGGGGATGACCCACATGCTGTCAACGATTGGATAGATAATCCTTGCATCTAATCACTTGATTATCTCCTTCTTCACGACCTCCTTCATCACAGGGTTGAGCCTCTGTTGATGTTCAATCGATCCTTTTTTATTGTCCTTAAGACAAATCCTGTGCATGCAATATGCGGGGCTACCGTCTGCTAGCATCCAGCCAATTGCATTTATGTATTTTCTCAGGATGCTCAGCAGCACATTTTCTTGATCTTCATGAAGTGAAGAGGAAATTATTACTGGAAGCATTTCATTCTGCCCAAGAAAAGCATACTTTAGGTGGTTTGGAACGGTTTTCAGCTCTACTATTGGTGGTTGTTCTAAGGATGATTTTGGTGTTTTTCTTTCTTCATTCATTGTCAGCTTGTCTTCTTTGGTTGTTGTTCTTATGATCACATTACAGGCTACTATGGATGTGGTCGCTTCCTCATCTTAATTTTCATCTTCAGAATTTTCTTCTTCATTCAAACTAGGTTCCTCATCGGATTTAGTGAGGTATTCTTCTTCCGGATATTTCATGGCTCTGATAATATCAAACCTGAGCTTCTATCCATTCACGCTCAGTATGATCTCTCCTTTGTACACATCAATTTGAGTGTGACCAGTGGATAAAAATGGTCGCCTCAGTATGATGGGTACATCCTTGTCCTCTTCATAATCCAGAATGATGAAGTCTGTCGATAATATAAATTTTTCAATCGTGACCAAGACATCCTTCACCTTCCCTTCTGGATGCACAAGGGATCTATCAGCTAGCTGGAGAGTCACAATCGTGGGCGCCAACTGCCCCATATTCAGCTGCTTAAAAATCGAAAGGGGCATTAAGTTGATGTTGGCCTCGAGATCGCAAAGCGCTTTACCGATATATAACCCTCCAATTGAGCAGGGTATTGTGAAACTTCCAGGGTCGCGCATTTTCGATGGAATTATGGATTTTGAACTTTGCGTCAATGCCACCATTGCGAACTTACCAGTGCTTCAGAAAATTCGCATACTTGGGGATTTTTTCAATCGCTTCAGTGAAAATGATAACGGGTAGAAATACACGTTATCATAGTGCTAAGATCTTAAACAATGTTGGATTGCGTTGATGAAATATATTACTTTGCGTCCATTAAGCATCAATTTCGTAGTATTGTGGTCGCATGCGTTCAGCACATTAGAACTATTGATTTTTGTATTTTTGTGCAGAATATGCGTTAACGCAATGTAAAGATTGCGATCATAGGTATTCATTGGTCGAGCGCAACTTCACCGCAAGGCTTTTTGTTTATCGTGCTCGCAAACATTCGCCCGAGAAGGATCGTCGAAACTTGGCCAGCGCAACATGGTGGGCGCATCTGGGTGAAAGGCTAATTAAGAGCGATGGGACAGAAAGTTGATGACAGTCGAATCCAAATTAAGTTGACAGCCGATAACGGTCACAAAGTACATTCACCTTTATCGATAACAATCATTCAGCACATCAATCAGAAATTAAAGTTGTCCCATCTGTACAATCGGGGGAGAGAAACCGCCTTTCACCATTGATGCTCTATAAATACCATGTGCATTCTTCAGAAAAGGGGTTCACCATTTTTACAACCAGTTGCTTCTGTTCATAATTTTCCTTTCCATTTTAAGGCGGAGCAAGAGAAGAGTAGTGGCGTCGGAGATCGCTCAGGAAAACTTGAGAGAGAACCTTGGGGCGTAAGAGCAGAGAGCAGGCCGACTCTCTCAAGAGCAAGATTATCTTTAGAGCACGAGTAGAAACAGTGTAAACGCCTGGCAGCAAGAAATTGCTACCAGGCTCTTTATTATACTTGCATTGTTATTTGTACTTCATCTTCATATCTATTCAATGGAAGTTCTATTTCTACATCTTCTCACTCTCTTAAGGCTAGAACGCATGTGATATATATGCGATAAGTCTACAGGGTTTACACATAAACCTCTATTCCTATTTATGCATTGACAAAATGACATCCACACAAATATGCGACCACATAATATCGTTCCTATTCCTAGGATGCATGCGATGCAAGTTGACAAACAGAGCTTATCTCTAAGTCCCTATCTCTTGTTTATGCAAGCCTAATCGTACTCTTTCGAGTCCAGATTCTAACCTACCTCTCTCGAGACATTAGGTTCTTTTTTTAGACTCTCTCTCGAGTAACTCTACAGAGTATTTTGCACAGCATAAAACAAGACAATCGCAAGCAATGAACTTCCTAGGTCATGTTAGCTTAGTTCTTCTCAACCCATTCAACTAGTTTACTTACTCATGCGTATTAAGAGAGTGAGCAGATGTAGAAATAGAACTTCCATTGAATAGATATGAAGATGAAGTACAAATAACAATGCAAGTATAATAAAGAGCCTGGTAGTAATTTCTTGCTGCCAGGCATTTACACTGTTTCTAATCGTGCTCTAAAGATAATCTCGCTCTCGCAAGAGTTGGCCCGGTCTCTGCTCTTACGCCCCAAGGTTCTCTCTCGAGTTGCCCTGAGCGATCTCCGGCGCCACCACTCTTCTCTTGCTCCGCCTTAAATGGAAAGGAAAATTATGAACAGAAGCAACTGGTTGTAAAAACGGTGAACCCCTTTTCTGAAGAATGCACGTGGTATTTATAGAGCATCAATGGTGAAAGGCGGTTTCTCTCCCCCGATTGTACAGATGGGACATCTTTAATTCCTGATTGATGTGCTGAATGATTGTTATCGATAAAGGTGAATGTACTTTGTGACCGTTATCGGCTGTCAACTTAATTTGGATTTGACTGTCATCAGCTTTCTGTCCCATCGCTCTTAATTAGTCTTTCACCCAGATGCGCCCACCATGTTGCGCTGGCCAAGTTTCGACGATCTTTCTCGGGCGAATGTTTGCGAGCACGATCAACAAAAAGCCTTGCGGTGAAGTTGCGCTCGACCAATGAATTCCTATGATCGCAATCTTTACATTGCGTTAACGCATATTCTGCACTAAAATACAAAAATCAATAGTTCTAATGTGCTGAACGCATGCGACCACAATACTACGAAATTGATGCTTAATGGACGCAAAGTAATATATTTCATCAATGCAATCCAACAATGTTTAAGATCATAGCATTATGATAACGTGCATTTCTGCCCGTTATCAGAAAGGAATGTTAATATGCAACTGTTTCAGCATGTCCATGAAGCGTTTATACTGCACTTCATCATTTTTCTCCTTTTTAAGTCTCTAGGGGAATGGTGGTAGCTGTATTTTCACGGTTCCTTGTTCTTTCGACTTCAAAGTGGACGCAATCTCCGGTTCCATCGCCTTCTTTTCTTCTATTTCTTCTTGAGTCAACGGGGTCTATGGTTCCATCGCAATTGGAGCAGTCCGGCTTGGCTCCTTTTTCTCCTCCGCCACTGTCTTTCCACTTTGCAATGTCACAACTTGGCATTGCTTCTTTCCCATACTCCCTGGATTGCGCAGGAGTTCTGTTGAACTCGGTAGTGTCCCTTGCAGCCTACTCTTGAGTTCGCCCACAATGTGTCCTATCTGAATTTCCAAATTACGAATAGACGTCGTTTGGTTCTGAAGCATTGTTTCATTCTTTTCAATATATTGCTTCAGTAAGCTCTCCAAAGATGAAGGTTGCAGCGCCTGTAAACTGTTAGCTTGATTTTGCATTTGATAGTTTGTTCGTGGGAAAAATCCTAGTGGCCCTTCTTTTTGCGCCATTGGTTGGAAATTTTGTTCTTGATTTTTCCATGCGAAGTTAGGGTGGTTTCTCTACGCAGGGTTGTACGTGTTGGAAAATGGATTATTATTCATGAAATAGACAGACTGTAGGTTCCTCGGACACTCTTCCATTAGATGGCCTTCATTGCAAGTAGCACAACTTGCGCTCGTTTGGTTGATTGCGTTGACCTGCCTCCTTTGCGTTCCTGGCCTGCTGATTACGATTCCTTGTATCAAATTCATCATTGTCATCATTTGGTTTTTCAGGGATGCGATGGCCCCATTATTTGCGTCGCTGTCTTTAATTCTTAGTCTCTGATCGCTTTCTCTCCAGTCTTCGTGATTTTTCGAAATGCGATCAAGTATGTTCTTAGCCTCATCATATGTTTTGTCAAACAGACCTCTAGCTGTTGCTGCATTGGCAGCCTTCTGTGATGTAGGGTTCAAACCGTGGTAAAAAATTTTCATCTGTAAACAATCTGGTAAGCCATTATGTGGGCAATCTCTTACCAACCTTTTAAACCTCGCCCAGGCATCACTGAGCGATTCGTCAATATCCTGTTCAAAATTAGTGATAAACTTCTTGCTTCTGGCATTGTCTATCGAGGGGAAGTACTTCTTCATGAACTTCTCCATTACCTATTCCCATGATGTAATCTCCCTTGGTTCGAGAGAATAATCCCATTTCTATGCCTGGTCACGAAACGAAAATGGGAATAGTGTTAATCGAACCTTCTCAGCAGAGATGTTTGGGAACACAAACGTATTGCAGATCTCAATAAAACTCCAGAGGTGGGCGTGCGGATCCTGGCTACGCTTACTGCCAAACTGTCTGGCAGTTTGAATCATCGCAGCATCACCGGTTTCATTTCAAATCTCGATCCATCTAAGGCAGGCCTCATGATTCCTTGTGAGAAATCATAAAGGTTGGGCAAGCATAGTCTCAGATTGGCCTATTGCGATCATTCGCCAAGAGGATGGGATTCTCCATGATATTATTTGCATTTGATGCTCTGTCTTCTAGTTGCTCGGCCATGTTGGGATTTTTCTCTTGTTGTCGTTGGCGGCTGTTTCTTCTTCTTCTTTGGAAAGCTCTCTCAATCTCTGGTCGTAATCCGACTCAATATTTTGTCCTTCTTTCATACAATGGCCACTTCTCCTTAGCTTCATCCCTTACCTAAGGAGAAGCAGTGCACAAAGATGGAAAGTTTGCAAAGAAAATCAGAAAGTTACCGTTAGAACAAACTTGTACTGTCGTAGTCCCCGACAACGGCGCCAAAAACTTTATGTATGGTTAATGCGATGAAATAATGGTGTAAATTGCGATGGTGGTGTATGAGTTGTGCATGCAAGTTTTCTTAACAAGATCCAAGTATAAACCCTACTAAGTTGCTTTGATAAGCCCAGGGTCGAACACAGGGACTATGGAGACAGTATGCGATGATGATTTTAGATTCTTTGTGGTGACCAATAAAACAATGCATTGGTTGGTATGTTTGTTTAATGTATAGATTCTATGTGGCGGAATTGAGAAAAGAGTTAATAATACAAAAGATACAATGAGTATGCAGGGGAATAGGTTGAGAAGAGTTTTAGCTAACACTTTCTAAGATTGCATTCACGTTATGCGATCATGCTACATACAAACATAGCAAGTCATCTCTCAAAGCAAGTGCTATAGCTCCTAGTTTTAGAACGCATGCGTTATATGCGATGATGTCTATAGGACTTATGTCTAAGCCTCTATTCTTGTCTATGCGATGATGAATGATACACACATACCCAAGGTGACCGTATACTACCATAACCTATTTCTAGGGTGCATGCGATGCATGTTAGCAAACAAAGCTTATCTCATCTCTTGCTTATGTGGATATAATCTTGCTTTCTTAAGTCCAGATTCTAACTAGCTCTCTCAAGTCTTAGGTTCTTTCTTTAGACTCTCTCTCGAGTAGCTCTAAATGGGTGATGGACGCAACATAAGACAAGATGATCGCATATAATGAATATTTTAGGTCATTCTAGCTAAGTACTTCTCGACCCATTCGAAAGTTTAGTTATTCATGCGTAATGTAAAGAGAGTGAACGGATGTAGAAATATAGGTTCCATTCTATAAATGAAATCAAAATATAGAATGACAATGGGAAATAAAAATAGGGAGCCTGGTAGCAATTTCTTGCTTTCCAAGGCTTTTACACTGTTTTTCTCTACTCTACTAAAAGAATATTCTTGCTTTCGTAAGAGTCGGTCCTCTCTCCAGTCTCAACGCTTCCCGGCACTCTCTCGAGTTGACCAGGATCGATCTTCCGGCATTTTCTCTCTTCTCTCACCTTCACCTTCTAAGTGTAATAAAAATATGAACAACGGCTAACTATATTCTGTATGGTGAACTCTCTATATGGCTCAGCTGGAATAGAACCAAACTGAATTCCTTTAACGAAGGTGGCCTTCGGTATTTATAGAGCTTCAGGGTGAAAAGCTTTATCTCTCAAATGATTGTACTGATGGGATGTCATTAATTCTCTGTCTGATATGTCGAATAATTTTCACCGAAAAGTTTAGTGTACTTGCTACAGTGTATCGTTAACAACTTGTCAACTAAATTTGAATTCGATCGTCATAAGCTTTCTGTCCCATCGTGATTTATTAAGCTTTCACCTTGATGCGCCGTCTCTTATGTGGCCACCTTCTTGAGCAGATTTTCGCAAACACAAACGATCGCATAGCCTTGCAGTCGCAATCTCTTAATGCGCTCGGACGCTGATTTCCTTGGATTGTGATTCTGCCTTGCGCCAACGCATTTTTCTGCACAAAATAGATAAATTAGCTGCTTTAATGCGATGGACGCATGCGATCGCATTGTTCTAACTTAATGCTTTTGGACACGATTTTATATATTTTTACCGTCACAATCCTTCATTGGTTTATATTTTTGCATTGTAATAACATGCATTTTTTTCCGTTTTCACTCACATATGAGGCGAAGCCTGGCGAACCGAACTTGATCTTTGGAGATGAGATGGAACTACACTAACATTTTTGTAGAGAAGGCAGAATTGCAACAACACTCTTAGAGGGAGTGAAGCTACACCAATATTTTTGGAGTAGTGAAACTACACCAACATTTTAGAGAGGGAGCGAAGTTGCACAAAACTTAAGCTTTGAAGAGGAAACAGCGAAGCCACACCAAACTTGAACTTCGAATAGGAAACAACGAAAACTCCAAACTTGACTTTAAAGAGGAAGCGAAGTGCTATTCCAAGTGTGTACCTTTAATTTACAGTGCTACCTCCTTACGAGGGATGAACATCTTTAATTTTAAGTGTTGCTCTTAACAGAGAGGACCATCTTCAATTTGGAGTGACATTCTATAATGGGGATGAACAACATCAATCTTGCATTGTCACACTTATTTGGTTGTGGTACCATTTCTGATAGACTTAACTTAAATTTCTTTAAGTTTCCTAACACCCTTGAAAAAAGGGATCAAGTCATGGCGTAGTTCAAGAGATTTTTTTACCGGATTGAACTTGAATTTTCCATCAAGCTACCTATGTATCCTTTATAATAAATAGGGATCAAGTCATAATGTAGTTCAAACGATTTTTTTTTGTTTGGGTCGTTCACCTTTTAAGCTCATGTGGGCCAGGAGCAACATGTAGTTTATGCTCTTGCGTTAAGAAGCTTCTACATTTAAACTTTAGAAGCTCTTAGTTCATCATGGCTTTGATCATCCTCTTCATTTGTAGGATTCGTCAATATGATGAGCTTTGGCTTCACCATCAAGGAACCTTTTGTATTTATATCAACAGACAACTTCCTCTTCATGTGTAATGGGGCACGACTGTGAATCTTCTTCTCGTTGTTTGCTTCATGAAATGGTCTTGCCTTCAAGGTTTTCATCTTTCTTTCATGTTACTCGCTTGTCATTTTGAGACGATAAAAAACAAATGTTGAAAATCGATCTTTCTTTAATGTGAAGATACTTAGCCTTTTGAAGGCTGAAGCTTGAGTGGAAGTAGATGTTGGACATTGGTTTTCTTCTTCTATCGTGACCATATTCAATCTTTGGAAGACTGAAGATCGAGTAGTTGAAGGTTTGATACGATCAAAGACAAAAATTCTTTGCTTAGTTTCTTTTGAATCACCGAATTCTTCAGTAGTTATATGATTGTTGTCGACTTCCACTATGCTGACAGCATGACATGCAATAACTTCTGATACTTCCACTGGATGATTATCAAGGAAGCTTCTTGGGAGAAATTCTACCAAAGTTACTGACTGTTGAAGTTGAGGGAAGTCCTCATCTTCTTCCTTAGCAGGCTTAGGCTTCCATGTCATCTTTTTAGCTTTCTTTTTATGAGTCATGTTCCCTCTTCTATAGCCGCGATAGGAGCATGACTCTTTTTGAGTGGAATTTGGTTGTCTTCTTTCTCAACAAGTCACAAATATCCACCCTTCGTTTCCATCTTCAACAGGATCATCTTTGCTTTGGGAATTGATAGCACCGAAAATGTGTTATTTTCCTCTACTTAATTCTAGGTCATTACTATGTTTAATGCATTTATTTAATGATTTTGTAATTATCGAGTATCTTAGAGGTAGAACTGATCGTTACGAGCTATTTGGGGTTAATTTGGAGTAATAAGGAGCTAATTTCAACAATTGGGCTTCAAAGGGACGTGAATGGACGAAAACATCCTTAGACGGAGCGTTGCAACGCCCAGACGAGTATTGCGCAACACTATAAGGCAGTAGCTGCCCGTATTGGACAAAACAAGGTAGCATTGCAATGCTGCGAACATAATGACCAATGTGCATGCTAGGTAGTGTTGAGATGTTGTGACCCTGCCTTATATAAGTTCTTCCCTTTTATGTCAGAAAGAGGATGCCCACCTTCGGCCTCCTGTCGATTTTTCCCTTCTTTTCCCTTATCCACTTGTATTTTGCGATGTTTCTTTAGTAGTTAATCGAGTAATGCTGGATTGTAACTTCTCATCCCCTATGGGAAGGTAAGATGTCGGTTTCTTAGTTTAGGGATTTGGAGAAACTCGATGTAATTTATGAGATTTTAATTTAATGCTTTATTCAAACATGTTTATGGGCTTTGATCTGAATCTATATCTATGAATTGCATGATTTTTTATTGTTGATTGACGCCCAATAATTTTTTCATGTAAATTCTAACACTTTGAGATTACCTTGTAATATCTGACACATATTTATAAGATAATCATATTGGAAGCACTAGGTTAGTTAGACAAAAAGTAGCAGCCTAGAGAAAAACCACATTGATTGTTTAATTGGACGTTGGAAATTAAACTCATCTTAGCGTAATCCTTAGACATTAATGTGATTCGTTAATTTGTATGGAGCGGATTCATTTTCTGTGCATTTTGAGTAATTAGATAATTAAGACCATGGTTGGGATTCCAATCAATTGGGCTAAGCATAAATAAGAAATTTGAGTCATAAATTGGGTCGATGATCTAAATTACATTGGGCAAATCCGTTCCTGTAAACTAAGACATCTTGGTTAATTGTGCTTCTATTTTTACTTTTCTTGCATTTTTATTTTCATACAATTTTAATTATCCAACCATACCAATCCCCTCCCCCCATTTATCACTTTAACTAAAAACAAACTTGATGAACTAATCTTTCGCGCTTCCCTGAGATTCGACCCCGGACATACCGCTTGTACTACTATTTAGTATAAGTAATTAGTGTGGTAATTTATAAATATTATTTGCGCACGTGCGGTTAACAGGCGATGGTAAATTCGACAACCTTCCAAATCGACATCGTTGCCGAGGAAGCCAATTAGTTCTTCTTAGTTAGTTTTTTGTTAAAATTTATTTTGCTTTGATTTCTTTTCTTTTTGTGTCAGTTAAGCATGGCAGGATTTCTAAATAAATCTTCGACTTCCAAAGGCCAAGTTGCAAATTTCGATGACGAGATAGGTTACCTTTGTCACGAGCTTTCCGAGTTGACTTCCTTGGTTGGCTCGTTGGTGAAAAGGAGATCACAACAAGTAAAGGTGTGCGGGAGTTTCCTACTCAAGGGGCATCCCACGCAAGCATGCCTGAGGTTGCGGTGGATGCCAGCACCATGTGGATTCGTCGAGGAAGGGTATTATGGTCCTTGGGACTACGAGCCTCACCATTCTTTGTGGGAGGTGTCCTTTGGCCATAGATACTCAAGATGGCAACAAGGCTTTGGTGGCCAAGATTTCATAGCACCATACCAGTCGACTCATGCTTAGTCTTCAGGGTCAGGTATGTCTTTAGAGGCTTTGGTTATGGAGCTTGGTTATAGATCTTTTAAGATTGAGTAGGACAACCTCCGTAGGCAGCAAAAGTTCGAGCGCATCCAACATGAGAGTCTTTACCCCGATGCAGAGGCTAGAACTAACTTGCAAAGTCTTAATGACCTTGTTGCTCGACTTGCAACTACAACTGGAAGGTCGGACGAGCCATTGCCAGAACATTCCTTTGATTTTCCTAAGACTCAGAGGCATGAGGTAGTCCATGTCGACATGGTGGAGGAGCAGGAACCACTTCTTGGAGATTCGTGCCTAGGTATGACTTTGGAGTTTTTAGTTTCTGAACTTGCTAATAGTACTTCTCAGTTTCGGTAGGATACAAAAAAAATTTAGTAGAATTTTCAAGCTCGGCTGCATAGATTGATCACCCATGTTGCCCAGTTAAACAAAGCCATGCAGAAACTGGAAAGCATGCCAGAGTAGTCCATCATCTATACCTCGGAGGCCGAGTTCCTTGCAGACTGCTACTACTTCAATGATGATGAGGACGTCACTCCATGCTTGCAAGTTTGTGAGGTTAAGGAGAACTCTAAGCCTAAATCTAATGACATCCAGGTGATAGAGTTAGAGGTCGAAAGACCTTACCCTGTTCTGACTCCTGGTATTTTGTATATATCAAAGTTTTGTTCCTCTAATCCTTACGAGTCTATTGAGTCTTTTATATGTTTTGACTCTTTTGGGTCACTTGAGTCTTTTGACTCTTTCTTTTTACCTTTCTTACCGTATTTTAAAAAACCAAAATTTGACCTGTTTGGTTCTCTTCAGAAGATGAGAAACCTTACTTCGAGCAATCAACGTTAAAAAATTGCCCTTCTTGGATGGAGCTAGGTGAAAAAAAATTATTGCTTTCTTTATTTGTTTTCTAGATTAGGTTTTTTTTTTTTTTTTTGCTTTTGTTTTGTAGGGACGACCTAGAAGAGAGGAGAGCATATTTTTGGAAGGCGAGCCTACTACCATCACCATCCCGTGTGCGACATTGTTATCAGGGGAGGTTTTCTGTTCCCCTATCTTTATTTTATTATTGATCATTACTTGAGATACATTGGGGACAATGTATTATTTTAAGTTGGGAGTGAAGGTATATTCTGGTTGTTGGGGTCCTTGAGTGTTGTGCTTGAATAATGATTGTATGCTTAATTTGCTTGCTTGCTCTCTTTCTTGGTTTGTTACGATGATGTAGTTGATGACACACCCTTTTGTGATTAGGTTTGCATGTGTAATGACCCGACCCCCTAGGACTCAGGTAAGGCCGTTACTAGAATAAATGCATGCACAGAATTTAAAAAATGACGCTCAGTTATTTGAAATAAATGCTAATTAAATAAGAGAAGTTCAAATGACGTTTATTAAATGCAATTGTTAAAACAGTTAATAGGGTACCTAGTGACACGATCACGAATTTCAAAATGCATATAAAAGAAATAATCCTTAGTAATAAATTGTAAATAGTAAAACCAAATAACATATTTCAAAATGCAGAAGCAAAAAGGTCTAGTCCCAGTGACACGATCACGAATTTCGTTGCGCCATCGCCGACACATCTTTACCTTTTCCTGAAACATCAACATAAGAAAGAATGAGTATGAAATACTCAGTAAGTAACCCTACCACTGGGGTCAGGCTAGGCATATGTGTCCTCTAGATACCCACATATGGCACATAAATACATGTAACCTATAAGATACTGAGTCCTATCCTATTGTAGTTAAGTATGCCCACAAAACTGGTGAATCCCGAAGGAAACACAAAATTGGTGAATCCCGAAGGAAACACAAAACTGGTGAATCCCGAAGGAAACATAAACTGGTGAATCTCGAAGGAAACACAAAACTGGTGAATCCCGAAGAAACACAAACTGGTGAACATCTAACTAATCAATGAGGATATTCACATAGTCTTAACATGCTAAGATTCAACATCGTACAGTTCTAAAGCATACATAAAAATCCTTAATACCATGGCTCCATCACATACCCATAATTCTTAACAACATATTATACATCATCCATGTATAACTTATATCATAAAGCCACAACATACAAGTATGCCTCAACGCCAGCAGATCAGACATCGACATATGAAAACACATACTATCACATACTAACGATCAAGCACTTAGGTATGTATGCAAACAAACTAGAATTTGTGCCAGAATATAGTTTGATTCAAGTCATACTGTCAATCAACATGCTAACAGTTACCATAACATACACTTATCATGCTAGCATACAACTAGAGCCTGGCCCGTGGGCGGTTCCAGTGATAAGATTACTTACCTTAATCGAAAATCCACATATAAACTCAGACAATCAAATGGTGGCTGCGACTTGAAGAAATGACCCTACCATATGAATACAACCATTAAGTTTCAGTCCAAAAATAATTGCGACAACTCAGATTCAAAACCACAATACCCAATAGCTTACCCAAGGAACTTGGTTAACAACCACTCCAAAATCTCCTTCCAACAGATTTTAACTCCCCAAAGGACGACAACTTGGAACCTTAAAGGTACAAGGATTAAGTCAAACCTAGTTTAGAAATCAGAGCGTGCCCACAAACCAACAATAGGGACTATAATCCTTACCAAAACTCTTGTCGAACGATCTCGGACCCGCTGGACAGCCACTCCAATAGTTTCCTCGATTCAAAACTAAGACAAAAAAAATAATTCGAATAAGTTAACCTTCATTCCAAACTTAATAGGGTCCAAAATTCCACCAAACTTGACAAAAGGCTTACCTAAAACTGCTAGATCCGGCGAACCCAAAGGTGACAGCAGGGGCGGACAGCGAATGGAGGGCGGCAACGGGGCGACGGACGTGTAGATCCGGTTGCTGGGCTCCGACCTGGGGGAAAACAGCACAGGGCGGTGATCCAAAATGGGAGCGGCGGCAGTCCGGCTCGTTTGGCAAAGGGAGGCACGACGACGAGCGGTGTGGTCTGACCGGCAGGATCTGGTCGGCCAAAACCCACGAACGGCGAGCAACAAAGTTGGAGGGAGGTCGACAGCTGGGCGACTGGTGGCAGTGGTGCGACCAGTTGAAAGCGGACGTGCGGCACTTCGAGGTCGACGAACGGCGGTCGGTTGGAGGCGCACGGCGACTTGGGTGCGGCAGCTGGGCGTGCGGCAAGGAAGAAGAAATCAGTGAGGGAGAAAGTGAGGGGTGGGGGGCCCTTTTTATAAAAAATATAATAAAATAATAATGATAATAATAAAAGGAAAATAGTATAACTTTAATTAGATTTTTTCCTTAACTCACTTTATACTATTTAATTTATTTCCTTTTTCCAAAAATAATTAATTCCTGCCATAACTTTTTTTTCCAATTGAAATTTTTTTGAATAAATTCCACGACAACACTTATATCTTTGCATTTATACTTTAAATTCAGAATTCCAAACATGTCCTTCAACTAAGGACAATTACTGAAAAGGGAAAAAATTTTACATAAAAATAAATAAATAAAAAGGTGTGGGATGTTACAGCATGAAACTATGTTTAAAGAGCATGATCATGATTTTTAGCCCATTTAAAAAAAATTTCTTATCTCCATGCATCTTTAAGTCCCTTGTCCAACGAAGTTAGTACTTGCATGCTTGGAGTCATATTATGGGGCTTATGTTTTTTTTTTTTTGTCACCCTGAAAGGCCTGGGTGATACGTGTTAAGTGACTAAAGCTCAACCTAGTAATGCATGTCTAAGTTTTTGCATAACTCTTGTTTTGTATTATAAAGGCTAGGTGTAGAGTATGTAAATATCAAGTTTGTAAAAGGCAGAGTATGTTGTAAAGTAGAAGCAAGTTGTATGTTATTTTCAAATGTGATTACTCCTCTTTCTTGGGTTATGATTAACCTCGGTCGGCTATGACACCCATAGTTTTCCTCTGAGCTAAAGTACCCTGATGAATGGTAAGCTTCAGCACCTTATTAGGAGACATTGCTCATAGTTGGATGACTCGCATGACACCCATGTGGGCAAGCCAAAACTAAGGTGATGTGTGTAGATAAGACTTCTTCTTTTGTGTAAATATATATATAAGAGGGGTAAAATAAAAGTTTGGTTTCCTTAAGTGTGTCATTACAAAGTTGAGTCTAGGAAGCTTGGCACATGAGCCTTCAAGCCAGTGTAGGGGGAAAACGAATTGAGAGCCTTATAAAACCATTCCGAGCTTTGCGAGCTTAATTAGTAAGGCTTTTGACTCACTCATACATGAGTAGGATTAGAATCATTTTTAAACGTGTTTCATTTATTGATTGTAATCTAATTATATTTTTTTATTGGAATCTAATCCTTATAGACTGTTGAAACTAGAGTAACGACCCTTGTGATTGAGCAAGCATAATCTTTTGTGTGAATGTTTGATTTTACCTTGCTCGAGGACGATCAAGAATTAAGTTGGGGGTATTTGATAGCACCGAAAATATGCCATTTTCCTCTGCTTAATTCTAAGTCGTTACTATGTTTAATGTGTTTATTTGATAATTTTGTAGGTATCGAGCATCTTGGAGATAGAATCGGTCGTTATGAGCTATTTGGGGTTAATTTAAAGCAACAAGAATCTAGCAACGGGACTTCAAAGGGACATGAATGGACGAAAACACCCCTATACAGAGCATTGCACAACGTTATAAGCCAGTAGCTGCCCGTATTGGACAAAACAGGGCAGCATCAATATGCTGCGAACATAATGACGTGCTAGGTAGCATTGTAATGTTACGACCTTGCCTTTATAAGTTCTTCCCTTTTAGGTCAGAAAGAGGATGCCCACCTTCAGCCTCCAGCCGATTTTTCCTTTCTTTTCCCTCATCCACTTGTCTTTTGGGGCGTTTCTTTAGTAGTTAATCGAGTAATGCCAAATTGTAACTTCTCATCCCCCATGGGAAGGTAAGATGTTGATTTCTTCGTTTAGAGATTCTGAGGAACTCAATGTAATTTATGAGAATTTAATTTAATGATTTATTCGAACTTGTTTATAGGTTTTGATCTGAATTTATATGTATGAATTGCATGGGTTTGATTGTTTATTGATACTCAATAATTTTATCGTGACATCCAATAATTTTGTCATGTAAATTCTAATGCTTTAAGATTAGCTTGTAATATCTGATGTGTATTTATAGGATAATCACATTGGAAGCAATAGTTTAGGCAAAAAGGACCATTCCTAGCAACCTAGAGAAAAACTGCATTGATTGTTTAATTAGACGTTGGAAATTAACACTTATCTTAGCATAATTCCTAGATGTTAATGCGATTTATTAATTTGTATTAAGTAGATTTGTTTTCTATGCATTTTGACTAATTAGGTCATTAGACCATTGGTTGGGATTCTCGATTAATTGGGCTAAGCATAAACAAGAAATTTGAGTCACAAATTGGGTCGATAATCTAAATTACATTGGGCAAATCCATTCCTCTAAACTAAGACATCTCGATTAATTGTACTTCTATCTTTACTTTTCTTGCATATTTTATTTTCAATTTCGATTATCCAACCATACCAATACCACCCCCTCCCATTTATCACTTTAACTGAAAAAAAACTTGATGAACTAATCTTCTGCGCTTCCCTGAGGTTCAACCCAGACTTGCCGCTTGTACTATTAGTTAGTATAAGTAGTTGGTCTGGTGATTTATAAATATTATTTGGGTAGGCATGGATTTACGGGCGATGGTAAATTTGATGACCTTCTAGAAATATGTTGTTAGAATTTGTAGTTGGAACCAAACGATCATAGGTTCAAAGGTCCCAAAATGGTGAAGCTTTCTCTTTGATCATAAGACGTAGATGGTGTTGGAACACTTAAGTCATTGCTACTGCAACATGATTTGTTTGAGCTATTTCATCAAGATTCGACTCCTTTTTTCATGAGCCAACTTCAAAATTACCTCTTTTATCACGAAGCACTTATCCACTGGGTGGTTAATGATTTAGTGATGCTTGGAGTAGTTAAGATTATCTACTTTTTCTAGCTGCTTCGACTGCTTGCATTATGTGAGTTGAATGAGTTATTTCTCTAATAATTGCTCCAACATGTCTGCAATATCAAAACCAGGGAATGGATTAACTTTTTCCTACCTTTCTTTAAGAGTTGAATGAGGCTTCTCACCCTCATCGTGTTTTCTTTCAAATTTTGTTTGTTTTCCTTTAGAGAAAAAATTTAGTGGGGTCGTATTGACGATCATAGATTCTGTTATGGCACTATTCACAATATTATCAGTGCCTTTAATTTCTTTCTTATCCTTTCTCCCCTCAGGGACTAGGAAATTTTTATTTCCACTATTGGCGATGTCGAGCTCCATGTCATGAGCGCGTATTGCCAACTCCTCAAATGTACGAGGTCTTATCCCTTGGAGGATGTAGGGAAACTCCTAGTACATGCCTTGGGTGCACATCTCCATTGCGAATAAGTCAGTGAGTCTGTCTTTGCAATCAAACTCAGAGCTCTCCACCAGTTGATGTAGTCTATGACTGGCTCTCCCTTCTACTACTTCATGCTTGTCAGCTTCATCATGCTGACGATACGCCGAGTGCTATAAAAGCAGTTGAGGAACTCTTTTTCCAACTGTTACCAATTGTCAATCACTTCAGGCTCTAGATCAGTATACCAATCAAAAGCATTTTCTTTCAAGGTACGAACGAACTGTTTGACTAGTTGGTCTCCTCTAGTTCCATTCTTTTTGCAAGTTTTAATGAAATGAGCAACATGTTGTTTCGAATTGCCCTTTCCATCTAACTACTGGAACTTTAGAGGTTGATACCTAGCTGGCATTCTCAGGTTGTCAATTCTATTGGTGTACGACTTGGAGTACATAAAAAAGATTGCAACGGTCCTCCATACAACGCCCTTATGGAGTTTGTAATCATATTCTGTAGCTGTCGAACTGATAGGGAGGTGGTAGAGGTGGATTGTTGCAGCTGACTTTCCTACAACATAGTCTTTCCTTTGTCATTGGCTTTGGTAGTTGAAGTTTGACTCGTTTCAGCAATTTCTCGAGCTTATATTTGATCTCTTACGACAGCGATTTCATGGTCTCACTCCTCAACAACTTTTATTAAGAGATTTATCTTCTTTTCCATCTCTACCATGGCTAGCTCGGTCGTTACGTCAGCCATCATGATAGATACTACATTAAAGAATGATTTTGTCTTAGAACGATCAGAAGCAGGAGCATAGTTATCGAACAAGGGATTTTCTGTGATGAAGATCCCACATTTAGAAGATTCCATCAATTGTTCATAGATTTTCTTTGTGAGGAAAGAACCTTGTTCTTGTTCCTGCATGATATCCTTTGAATTGAAGGTAATCGGAATCAGGATTTCCATAAGCAGCGGAAGTAATACTATTGCAAATTACAATCATGAATCAACAATACATTTACAATCGACTTCAAACAAACGATTATATAGATATTTTCAGAAATTATAGCATGAACAATACAGAAGAAAAGAGATTAAACTCTATACAAACATCGGCAGAAGCGTCTCCACACTCCGATGCGCAACTCTGATCGAACAATAGAAACAACAAGCACTCGATCTACACGAACACAGCGTGAACACTTCACGCTCTTCCTCAACTATCTTCTCGGTCACGAACTCCTCCGCAACACGAACTCCTCCGCGGTACCACGAACGGCCTCCAGAAAACCTTGATGGTGTCGAGTTGAGTCTACCACCACCAACAAGGCGACCTTGGTATTCTCAGTGTGAGAATCCATAGGGTGGGCTCTATTCGAACTTGGTATGAAGCAGACGAATGGAGGAAACAACGATCACGTACACAATTGGGCAAGTGGGAGAAGTTGGGGACCTATCGTATAGGTCGATGCCCAATTGTTTAGATGAAGCTATGTGATCGTCTAGAAAAAACTATGCGATTGTTTAGCTCTATCGTTTAGCTTGGTCTGTCGCGTACAGGCTCTACACGATCATTTACCTTGGGCTTGCGATCGTCTAGCAAAGCTATGAAATCGTTTAGTAAACACTGCACGACCGTTTAGCTCACACCTGCACGATCGTTTAGCTCGCCCAGCTTTCGTTTAATAAATCTGTATTTACTTGACGACTCGTGAGTTTCTTTTTTGCCGGAGAGAAAAAACTCAAAATCGTTTTCAATCTTTTGTAAAAACTTCTTTTCAAATTAGGAAACCACTTTCCTTTTAAACTCACGGTTACCATGATCTAATAACCATACACTACTTTGGTTATTTAAAAGAAAACGTATTAATTATCCAATAATTAATATTATTATAAACATAAATGATAACCAACTTATCATACTATATTTATAACCTATAGTTTTAATATTTCATCTTACGAAACATATAAACCATAGTTCTTTTTCTATTCCATGGTACTTAATGAAAATCTCATTTACATCAATCCTCCACTAGATGTATCTTATACATCATACCGATTATATCATATATAATCAAAATACCTCTTGTCAATTTGATCATTTCAAATCAACACCAAGAACTGATCCTCAACAGAATCCAAGCTACCAAGGGGACCTCATGGACCTGTAGATCCGAAGCTTCAACGGTACGTGAATAACTGACTAAACTCTTTAGTCATGGGATCCATCATCTGTTAACTGCCAGACATTCCACTAAAGACCGACAGCTTAACTCTCCTCACTATAGATATATTATGTGTCCATCTTAACCATGAACAATGTGACAACCCTTCACAGATCGCTCGTAAGTATAGTTGGGCCAATAACCGTTATGCCCCTGTAGTTACATCTGTCTCCTTAAGTACCACTGATCCCTCTAATGAACATAATGTTGGGCATGAATGCCCTAGTTTATTGTATTCATATGTTTATTGTACTCATATGTAATATTAATTTCTCACAGTTAAATTCAGTATCGTTTGATCCTACTAGGAGTTTTAGTCCAAGTGGGAGTTTGTTGGATTTTATGTCCTAAAACTCGTAGTTTGTAAGATCATATTCTTATTCAATAAAGCTGTTATTGAAAATATTTAGTAAACTTAAATTCTATATTCATGAATCTAATAAACTAAGGTTCCGAGGCTATTAAGTTTAAGTTTGAACTTTATGTAGTGACATAAATGTGGATCAAGTTGAAATATATATAGCCAAAATGGTCTATAGTATATGAATAAGGTTGGGCCCCTTATTCTGGGGACACTATGGATGCGGCCCATTTTGTAGTTAGTACAAACGATGTGATCTGAAACCGTTCATGTGGAGAAATGAAAATGAAGGCATCCTATGTAAAGAGTTTACATAAGACTAAACCATGAAATAGTCACTTTTATGTTCTAAATGTCGTTTAATGTATAAAATTGACTATTTTGTTAATTGATGACCTAGGTAACTTAATCTTAATTCTGAGCTAACTATGAACTCCTATTCACTCGGAATTATCCTTAGATCTGCATAGGTGAAGACAGCTCATTATCGCTGGCCCAATAAGCCTCCCATTTTAGGGGTAAGATCAAGTAGATAGCTAGGAACATAGGGTGCAAGACAGAATTCACTCCTACCCGTTATAGGGATAGTAGATAGGTTGTTCCCTTTAGTACTGAATCTAGGTCTTGAACAAGGGGCCCCACCCTTTCATTGGACTGAGAGGGGTTCGGTTTATAGGTTGGATCTTAAACCAATTGTTCATTAGAGAATCGGTGGAACTTAAGGAATAAGATGTAGTCTCGGGCGTAAAACAGTTTTTATGACCCAGTCGAGATTATGAACAACCTGTGAAGGATTAACTTACTAATCATGGTTATATCAAATGGACACAAATATATCTATAGCGAGAGGAGTGCAACTACGGGACTATAGTGGAATGACTCGTTAGTTAACAAATGTTGATTAGCTCCGTCTAAAGAGTTTAGCCAGCTAATCTCGGATCGTTAGAGCCCATGATCTATAGGTCCATTAGGTTCCACTACTAGCACATATAGAATAAACTTATAACAATATGATAGAATAATTCGAATTGTTCGAATTAGGGAAGAGAGAGAAACCGACAAGTATATGTCATATAGTGATCGGTTTTTTAGTTTAGAGATACAACTTTAATATTTAAATGTGATTTAAATATCAAGAATATGAATACGTTCATATTCGAAAGCTCGGAAATAATGGAAATGGTCAAAGATGTAAAAAGTCAAAGAGTTGACTTTTGACTTTGAAAAGTCAAATTTTGACTGACCTTATATTCAATTGTGATTTGAATTTCGAGAAAATGAATGCGGATTCATGCTCGAAAGGTCAAAATTAGTCAACACGGGAAAAATCATAAAATGTTGACTTTTTGGTCAAAGTTTGACTTTAACCAAATAACTATTTTGCTCTTTGACTAAAGTTAGTGGGAAAATCCAAACTTTTGTTTGACAATTCCACTAAAGAAATAATAAGCTAGGTGTTGGCTTATAGTGGAGACATTAAGCCCACTTAGATAATGGATTCTAGGTGTTGGGATTTTGTGAAGTTTTTTCATGCAATTTTGCATAGCCCTTTTCTATAAATATGGGCTTGTGATTTTGAACTAAAGACTTTTGGAAATTTTGCAAAATTAGTTTTTAAAATTGGGCTGAAAAAAAACCAAACCCAACCCAATTTCTCTATACTATTTCCATTTTTTTTCTCTCTCTCAGGTTCCTCATCCATCAGGTCCCACAACCCGGTTCCAAGTCCAGAGGATAGTAGGTCAGCTCTAGTGGTTGTCCGATTTGTGTTCGGGCAGAGATAGACGAGTTTCGGGAGCTTCAAAGGTATTATTTCAAAATAACCCTAATTAATTCTTCTAGGTTGTATGTTTAATTTGGGCAATTAGAGTAAAATCGATTCTTATTTCCGCTGCGCATGTCGATTTTTCCATCACATAAATCATAGTCCTACTATGATTGAGTTTTCTATTCCAAAGAGAAGTTGTGGCCACTATGTTCAAGCCCCGAAATTAGCCTTTAAGGGAGCAATCTCTCTACTTATCCCTGCTTTGGGAAAAGAGTGAATCCCATATTGTGGATTGAGTTCCCAGCTCCCAGATTAGACAAGTCCCCAAAAAGGTAGGCATGTTGAGTTGGCAATCTGGCCACTCTCACCCATACTAGTCAAAAGACCGTCTTCAAACGCAAGAGTTCACAAAACACTCAGGATTAAGGTCGTGTCACCTATGGTCATTTAGGTGAGATGCAAGTCTTTAGTATCAACGGCGTTATATACAGAGTCTAGTCATCTCGTGATCCAGGTCTTATACAAACTCTTTGTATAGGACACCCCCGCTCCACGTCTCCACATGAATGATCCAGATCTACCATCTATAGTAGTTTACAATGCTTACAAACCTCTACAAAGGGGGTTGTATCCGTAGTGTCACCAGGATCAGGTATCCCACCTTAATCCTTATACTGTAGACCAATTTAGGTTATCACTTAAGGTATGATCCACTTGTATATCACATATACATGCTTAAGTTCACATAAGATAACCAAGGAACTTTGTTTATTGGATATGAGTAAATGCCAGAATTAAATAATATTTATTTTATTCATTGAACAATGTGTATCTTTACAAAAGAACAAGACTCCAGGAGAATTAGGACACCAATCCAAACAATCTCCCACTTGTCCGAATGACTCGGGAGACTAATGTACAATACAATATAAAAATGTACAATATACAATAAACTAGCGCATACCCCAATATCATCTCCCACTTGCCCTAGACAAGATGTCGTATGTCCCGCAGACCCAGACTTTCCAGGTGACCCTCGAACACTTTAGCCGTGAGAGCCTTTGTAAAGGGATCAACAACGTTGTGCTCCGATGCGATCTGCTCGACTATCATATCACCACGATGCACAATCTCCCTGATCAGATGATATTTTCGTTCTATATACTTACCTCGACGATGACTTCGAGGCTCCTTCGAATTTGCCATAGCCCCTTTGTTATCACAATAAAGAGTGATAGGCAATTCCATATTTGGAACAACTTCAAAATCTGTAAGGATTTTCCTCAGCCAAATTGCCTCTTTAGCTGCTTCACAAGCCGCTACGTATTCGGCTTCCATAGTGGAGTCCACGATGCATCCTTGCTTGATGCTTCGCCAAACTACAGCCACTCCTTTTAGAGTAAACACTGACCTCGATGTCAATTTGCGAGAATCTCGATCGGTCTGAAAGTCAGAGTCTGTGTATCCTGTAAGGATCAGATCCTTATCTCCATACACAAGCATGTAGTCCCTCATTCCTCGAAGATATGTGACCGTCGTCCAGTGATCAAATCCTGGATTGGACTGATATGACTGACAATCCCTACTGCATAGCAAATATTGGGTTGAGTACACAACATTGCATACATAAAGCTTTCTACAGCAGAAGCATAGGGAATCCATCTCATCTCCTCAACCTCTTAAGGTGTCTTAGGACATTGATCCTTAGACAGAATGACTCCATGCCTGAAAGGTAACAAACCCCTCTTGGAATCCTGCATCCTGTACCTGATCAACATTTGATCAATGTACGATGTCTGAGACAGGGCTAACCATTTGTTCTTGCGATCCCGAATGATCTGGATCTTTAGAACATACTGTGCCTCACCCAAATCTTTCATTTGGAACTGGGCAGCTAACCAACTCTTAATGTCAGTCAGATATCCTACATCATTCCCAATGAGTAGGATATCATCCACATATAGTACCAGGAAAGCTATTGAGCTGTTGATGATCTTCTTGTAAACACAAAGCTTATCAATGTTCTGGTCAAAGCTAAACAAGTTGATAGTAGTGTCAAATCTGTTGTTCCAAGATCGAGATGCTTGTTTCAGCGCATAAATGGACCTATTAAGCTTACAAACTCTTTGCTCTTGACATCTATTTGTCATATTTCATAATCATAAAATGTGGCTATGGACAGGAGAATCTGGATAGACTTTAGCATGACAACAGGTGAGAAAGTTTCCTCATAGTCAACTCCCTCAACCTAGGTATAACCCTTTGCCACGAGTCTAGTCTTAAAGGTTTGCACCTTTCCATCCACACCTCTCTTTCGCTTATAGATCTGCTTACACCCAATAGGTCTTACCCCATCAGGTGGATCAACAAACTCCCAGACGTTATTGAAGTACATAGACTCCATTTTCTGGTTTATGGACTTAACCCATTCAGCTTTGTCAATATCCTCCATTGCTTTCTCAAAAGACAACAGATCCTCAATTCGTAATGACGTTTTGGGCTTCAATCCAACCCATGTAGTGATCTGGTGGGTTCATAACCCTCCCACTACGTCGAGGCAGTCTCAACTCTTGAGCTAGTTAACTAGACGTCCCCACCTCAACAACTCTTATTGATCTATCGGCCTGTTCAATAACTCTTGTTTAACCCTCAATAGTCTTAGTCTCACTAGAGATCTCACGTAAAAGAGCTTACTTTGTGGCTTATGATCCCTCATGTGATCTTCTTCCAAGAAGATAACATTAGTGGAAACACACTTTTTTCTCACTTGGATCATAGAAGTATCCACCTCTCGTTTTCTTGGGGTAGCCCATAAAGAGGTAAACCTTCGAACGCGATTACAACTTCTTTGGGTTGGTTGCTAGCACATGTGCTAGACAGCCCCAAATCCTAAGTGGTGTAAACTACCTTTACGGCCTCTCCATAACTCAAAAGGTGTTTGATGCTTGGTTTTATGCAGTGAATTATGGATGATATGCGATGGTGAAATTGTGTTAAGCACTCAAGTTTCCTCAAGGAATCCAAGTGTAAACTCCACTGAGTTTCCTAGCAAGTCCAGGGTCGAACTCAGAGAATTGTGAAAACAGGTTACGTTGGTAATTTTTAGGAAAACTTTGCGGTAACCAAATAAATAAATAGTTGTTGAGGTTGTTGTTTGTGATGATAAAAAATAATAAATGCGGTGGAGTTTGAAAAGAGTTGGTAAACAGAAGATACAATGAGTATGCGGTGAACGGGTTGAGAAGAGTTTTGGCTAACACTTCCTAGGATGCGTTCATGCTTTGCAATCATGCAACATGCATACAATAGTAAACCATCTCTCGATGCGAATGCTAAAGCTTCTAATGCTAGAACGCATGCGATATATGCGATAAGTCTATAGGACCTACACATAAGCCTCCATTCTTATTTATGCGATGACAAAATAGCACACATAAATAAGGTGACCATACAATATCATTCCTATCTCTAGGATGCATGCGATGCAGGTTGGCAAACAGAGCTTATATCTAAGTCCCTATCTCTTGATTATGCAGTTCTAATCTTGCTTTCTCGAGTCTAGATTCTAACCTAGCTCTCTCGAGTCTTAGGTTCTTTCTTTAGACTTTCTCTCGAGTAGCTCTAAAGGGGTATTTGGCACAGCGTAACACAAGATAATCATAAGCAATGAACTCCTAGGTCATGTTAGCTTAGTTCTTCTCAACCTATTCGACTAGTTTAGCTACTCATGCGTATTAGGAGAGTGAATAGATGTAGAATAAGAACTTCCATTGTATAAATGTAAAGACGAAGTACAAAACAACAATGCAAGAATAGAATAAAGAGCCTGGTAGCAATCTCTTGCTACCCAGGCTTTTACACTGTTTTTCTACTCGTGTTCAAAAGATAATCTCGCTCTCGTGAGAGTCGGCTTGCTTTATGTTTCTATGCTTCAAGGTTCTCTCTCGAGTTTCCCTAAGCGATCTTTGGCGTCACCACTCTTCTCTTGCTTCTCTTAAAACGAAAGGAAAACTATGAACTAAGACATGCGATCCGAACGTATGAATTTTCGAACTGGTGGAACGGTTAACCCCTTTCTGAAGGATGCCTTTGGTATTTATAGAACATCCAGGGTGAACGACGACTTCTCTCTCATGATTGAATAGATGGGATGGCTTTAATCCTGATTGATGCACCAAATATTTGTCACCAAAAAGTTGAATGTACTTGTTATCGTTAGCGGCTGTCAATTAATTCGGATTCGACTGTCATCAGCTTTCTGTCCCATCGCGATTAATTAGCCCTTCACTTAGATGCGCCCACCATGTTGCGCCCACCAAGTTGCGACAATCCTTCTTGAGCAAATGTTTGCGAACACGATCACCGTAAAGCCTTGCAGTGATGCTGCGCTCAACCAATGATTTCCTATGATCGAAATTTCCGCCTTGTGTCATCGCATATTCTGCACAAAAATAAAAAAAAAAACAACTGTTCTAATGTGATGAATGCATGCGACCGTAATATTATGAATCTGATGCTTTTTGGACGTAATTTAACATGTTTTATCAACGCAGGCCGACATTATTTAAGAACTTAGCACTATGATAACGTGCATTTCTATCCGTTATGAGTGTTTTAGAAACACTTTTCGAGTGAACGTTGTTCAGGATATAACATGCAGTTTCTCCTTTCTGATACACCATTCTGCTGAGGTGTACCTGGGGCCGAGAGTTAGGATGCAATTTCATGTTCTATCATATAGTTCTGGAATTGGAGATCCATATACTCTCCACCACAATCAGATCGTAGTGTTTTTATCTTCTTACCTAACAAGTTTTCAACATCAGCCTTATACTCTTTGAACTTGTCAAGAGCTTCAGACTTATGTTGCATTAGGAAGAGATACCCAAACCTTAAATAATCATCTATGAAAAAGATGAAATATTCATACCCACCTCGAGCTCTGACATTCATCGGACCACAGAGGTTTGAATGTACAAGCTCCAAGGCTTCCTTGGCTCTGTAACCTTTTCCAATAAAAGGTCGTTTGGTTATCTTGTCTTTGAGGCATGATTCACATACCAGCAAGGAGTTTTCTTCTAAAATCTTTAGAAGTCCACTTTTCACCAACTTCTCAATCATATTGAGGTTGATGTAACCTAAGATGCCAAAGATGGGCATTTTCCTTTGGAGAAATGTTTGGTCTTTTAGCTGTGGTTATCGTACTGAATATTTCAGTGTTAAACAAGGCTTTTATGACTAACGGCCTTAGTACATATAAGTTATTTTCCATTGAACCAGAACCAATCTCCATTCCATTCTTGAAAATAAACACTTTATTCTTAGAAAAGGAGACGGTATAGCCTTGTTCAATGAGACAAGAAACCGAGAATAAGTTTCTCTTAATATGAGGAACTCAGGCTGAAGTTATTTGTTGACAAGAAACATTATCCAGTAACAGATAACGTTTCTTGTCAACAAATAACTTCAGCCTGCCTACAGCAACAGCTGAAACAACCTCACCATTACCGACTCGAAGAGTCATCTCTCCCTGTGGCAACGTTTGCCAGGAACTAAATCCTTGGTGAGAGAAATTGACATGATTGGTAGCACCTGAATCAAGGATCCAAGTAGAATCATCATTCTCTACGAGACATGTCTCCAAGACCAATAAATCATATTCACTGTATCCTCTTTTGGAGAGTAGTGGGATGGAGGTCGTTTGCCACGAAATTCATTTCACATGATTCTTTCCACTGTAATAAATCGGTCATTTTTAAAAGCTTTAAACGGAAATACTAACGAGTTGCTGAAAAGAAAAGCACATTGACCTACGTTAGGTTTTAAGCAAATACCCGTTGTAAAACAAAAAAGAACATCCAATAAGGTTTTAGCAAAACTAACATGAACCCCGTGTGACATCTAGTTTCGCAATGACGCTTCAAAGATTTAGGACAAAAGCCGTTGAAGGGAGGTCGGTTATCCCTTATCTAAATTGAGAAGATCTCAACCAGTCATTAATACCAGAACAACTCTTGCTCCTATAACGACTAACCATCATTGATTTGGCCAAGAGATCATTAACTTACTTAACAATCACCCATAAGTGTGACCGCCATTTTAAGCCCTAGAGGTCTGTCCCAGAAGGCCAATATGAAGGGAAAAAATCCGATTGGGGAAAACCTAAAGCGACCCTATTCATCTATGGAGTTCACCTTGATATTGTCCAACTGCACAAAACCCATCCAAAGGGGGCCGCATCGAAGGCGACTCGAGGGCGTACAAAATGATCTCACAGTGTGAACTAATGACAGAGACCATAGGACGTGTTGATACACACCCTTCACCCACTTACTATAAATACTCTCTCCGTACACCTTGATATTGACTCATGCAAACACCATCCAAAGGGGGATGCATCCTAGGGCATCTCAAGGCCAAGCATGAATCTCACGCCGTGAACATACAGGGAGAAACGTGAGTGGAATCATAGACATTTCTGATACGCCTCCTCCTCCCACTGAGTATTTTATAACATAGGGTTTAGTTTACTTAGAAATAACATGGCTAAGGATTTTAACTAAGTGACTTTTAGGTTTTCCAAGAGTAACTTTTACTTTGGATAGTTGAACAACTTTTGATCATCATCCATTAAACTCTTTAACGGAGTCTTTGACCAAAACGTCGCATGCTTGTTGAAAATCTATCTAATTCACCTTTCTAGGTAGGTTCCCAGGTAGGGGTGTTACGTTTCAGTCAACTTAAGAACCCAGCCTAGCCAGAACCCGCCTTAGACAAAAGGTCCCTTATAGATAGGTTTACAATAAATTTAATCTTTTATTCCAACCAATATAATCCCATTAAACCGATTTTAAAAGATTAATCTAGGTTACTAAACTCTTTAGAACTTTTTGAACTTAGGTCTATCTCAATCCAATTTTAAAACCATTTTAAAAAACATGAGTTCACTCTACGTCCGCATGTAACTCTGAATTATTGATTTTAGATCTAATTTCCTTTATAACACTTATAAACAGAAACAACCACAATGTTAAGCTAACACATGCAAGGCATTCATAACGATTATAAATAGCCTAAGTGTCATGCTCAATGCATTGTCCATTCATTGCTACTTCTTTTATATAACACTTATACAAAACCGCAATGAAACAAGCAAAACATGCTTCCATTCACCCTTAGACTATAACAATTATAATAAAAAGATGATGCATGATTATGCTCAATGCATGCAAAATACAACTCTTATATTTCATGATGCATGCACATGCTTTCAAGTAATTTCTTCATGCAAGATTATAACATTTATAATATATGATGCATGAGTAATTGCACAACCTAAGGTGGGTTTTTAACTATATGACAAATACTTTGACATATAAGCACCATACATCACATGTATAAGCAATAAGAGTTGATGAATCGGGTAAAATTTTCTTAAAACACAAATGAAAAGCTAACTATTACAAGACAAGGAGTCTCCAGTTCAAACAGGCGAACCGGGTCTTGAATCGCTCAACAAAGCATCGCTTCTCCAACAATCCATCGTGTACTAAGCACCCCGCGATCGTCTACACGATAAAACAAACTCTTTCCTCTATCACTTACCAGCACTTCCAGAGTTAAACGATCGTTTAGCTTTTACTATACGATCGTCTAGAAAAATCCAAACGATCGTTTAGCTATTACAACACGATCGTGTACCTTTACTAAATGATGTAGTCTAAAGTACACGATCGCTTAGCGCGCTCCGCATGACACTCGCCTTCCGTGATTGTCTAAGCGACTATGATGCCGTGAAGCACCATTGCTTAAGAGATCGCTTAGCTAGCGTCTCCATATCGTATAGGTAGTAAATAAGCGATGAAGCTTGTTAACTACACGATCGTCTAGTGCGCGCCTTCTACTAAACGACGAGCATCGAATGCTCCCACTACGATCGCCAACCTCCAGCGCCTACACGATTGCGCAACCAATGCCACGCGATATGGTAAACGATTTATCCCATCAATTAGTATTAGTTAAACGATAAATTAGAAAATACTACACGATCGTCTAAAAAACTCTAAACGATCACTTAGTAAAATCCCTAGGATCGTTTACCTGAGGCTACACGATCCGATCAACGCTTGATCTTCTTCTTCGTTGAGAACTGCATCGCCGTGCGCCGAAGCTTCATCATGAACGACTCGATGAACTCAAAATTTTCGAATTATAGACTCGATTGAAAAGTTAATTTTGCCTAAAAACACAAGGGCCCTTACAATTAACACTTTTTAATGCAGAAAGCTTTAACAAAAAAGGCAGATTGAACCCGAAACGTTCATCAATTTCATCCACAAATGCAGAAAATGGTTAACCACAAATGCAGAAACCCACCGCGACTGTACAAAGCGTTCAATTCATATCTGTAATTTTGAATATCAAAGAACCTGGCTCTGATACCAATTGAAGAAAATTGATACTCGAGATTTCCATGAGTAGCAAAAGCAAGACTATTCCAAATTACAATCATGAATCAACAATACATTTACAGTCAACTTCAAACAAACAGTTATACAAATATTTTTCAGAAATTACAGCATGAACAATACAGAAGAACAGAGATCAAACTCTATACGAACATCGGCAGAAGCGTCTCCATGTTCCGATGTGCAACTTTGATCGAACAACAACAACCATGAGTGCTCGATCTACATGACTGTAACACCACACGAACACATCACGAACACTTTGCGCTCGTCCTCAACGATCTCCTCAGTCACGAACTCCTCCGCAGCACCACAAATGGCCTCCATAAAACCTCGACGGTGTCGAGTTGAGTCTAACACCACCAACAAGGCGACCTTGGTATTCTCAGTGTGAGAATCCATAGGGTGGGCTCTGTTCGGACTTGGTATTAGGCAGACGAACAGAGGAAACAATGATCGCATACATGACTGGGAAAGTGAGAGAAGTTGGGGACCTATCGTATAGGTTGATGCCCAATTGTTTAGATGAAGCTATGCGATCGTCTAGCAAAAGCTATGCGATTGTTTAGCTCTATCGTTTAGCTTGGTCTGTCGTGTACAGACTCTACACGATCGTTTACCTTGGGCCTGTGATCGTCTAGCAAAGCTATGCAATCGTTTAGTAAACACTGCACGATCGTTTAGCTCGCACCTGCACAATCGTTTAGCTCGCCCAACTGTCGTTTAGTAAATCTGTATTTACTTGACAACTCGTGAGTTTTTTTTTCACCGGAGAGAAAACGTAAAATCCTTTTCAATCTTTTTTCAAAACTTCTTTTCAAATTAGGAAACCACTTTCCTTTTAAACTCACGGTTACCATGATCCAATAACCATACACTACTTTGGTTATTTAAAAGAAAAAGTATTAATTATCCAATAATTAATATTATTATAAACATAAATGATAACCAACTTATCATACTATATTTATAACCTATAGTTTTAATATTTCATCTCATGAAACATATAAACCATACTTCTTTTTCTATTCCATGGTACTTAATGTAAATCTCATTTACATCAATCTTCCACTAGATGTATCTTATACATCATACTAATTATATCATATATAATCAAAATACCTCTTGTCAATTTGAACATTTCAAATCAACACCAAGAACTGATCCTCAACAATATCCAAGCTACTAAGGGGACCTTATGGACCTGTAGATCCGAAGCTCCAATGGTACGTGAATAACTGACTAAACTCTTTAGTCATTGGATCCACTATCCATTAACTGCCAGGCACTCCACTAAAGATCGACAGTTGAACTCTCCTCACTATAGATATATTAAGTGGAGTTGAACTTGTGTTGGACTAGATTTTATACGGATGTAGTTCAATCTCTAGTACTTAATCCTCTAATTCTTTCTTGGTTGAATGCATACGCTTAATGTATGGAAGCGGAGCGTGCGGATGTTTTTGAGTTGGAGTATTGGAATAATGCTTGTATCTCCAAAGGAATTTAGTCGTCAAGTGTGGTCATATCACACACCCTCTCAAACTACTCTCCTAATCAAGGAGAGAATGTGATGGCAACAATTACCAAACCTTTTATGGCACTTACTACCTACTGGACATCCTTAGTGTGCTCAAACAACCTTGAATACAAGATAACACTACAAAACAACTCCAAATATAAATTAATAAAATAGCCTGAGTGACCAGGGTTTAGCACACATACAGTACACATAACATAATTATAGATACCAAAACCTTGAAGGTCCTAAAAACTCTTACAAGTCCCTAAACATGAATATAACATATGCATCGACATCTCTAAGATAAAGACTTAAACTTTACTTTTGTCTTTATGTTTTAACTCAAGTCCATGAGTGGCAGAGCAGCAGGGCAACTAACTTCTAGGGAGATGACCATTAGTTGAGAAAAAGAAAACATTTGAATGAATGAGCCACTAACCCAGTGAGTGTTCATTTAAAACATATGTGCTGAAAACTACCAAGCAAACTCCTACTTAAAATCTTTAAATATAAAACTGCTGGATAACATTAATCAACATAATCCTTAGTTGAGAGAGAACCCTTTTGCTCAATCCCTCAACATCAAATCTTAGTTAGTGCGGAGTAATCTCAACACAACCAACGTCAATTCTACCTGCATGCACGTGCTAATAACTAAGTATCGTCATACCTTAGGTATTAGAGCCCAGGTACCTTATTAAGTCCTTTAGTATCGGGTTCATTATAATCATCATAAAACTTATTCTTTGAAATAAGCATACTTAAAAGCATAAGTACCTTAAATCATATGTTGAAATCATATTCATCATATAACATAGAAACTAAAGGAAATGTAAATAGATATCCTTTGAGTAGTGGAAGTGGATTGTTCCAAATCCCATTGAGAAAGAACACAAACAATTACAATCTAAACGAAAACGAACAGATTATGCATAAATAGAAAATTACAGCATGCTACTTATAATTGAGGTTACAAGGGATAGAGTATACAAACCTTTTAAGAACTCTTCTTCACGTATCTCTCAATCGTTCAGCAACTCGTTCAATCAGCACGAACTCGAACTCAACGATCAAAATACGATCTCAACGAATGTCTGAATGAACCTCGATCCTAATCGAGTCCAACTCAATCCTCGAATAAAATTGGAACACCACCACAAGTGTTACCTTGGTATCCTCGTTGTGAGAATCTAGGAGTTGTGGGCTCTGTATGATCTTGGATTGAGGAAAATAGGAGGTAGATGATCGAGTAAATGGGAGATGAGGCTGTCTATCATATAGACGAAATACTCAATCGTTTAGTAAATAAAAGCCTATCATATAGACTTTGCTACTCGATCATGTAGCAACGATTAAGTGAATAACTATCGTATAGTAAACTCGTAGCTCAATCGTGTATGCTCTCTATGTGATTGTTTAGTAAAACACTTTTACTTGATCGCCTTTTTGTGAGATATTCCGAATGACTCATCAACTTACCAATTTTGGAAACCCAAAATTCTTTTATTTCACATTTATCATAACTTTCAATAACCTCCCACTCAATTCACTTATTAGAAAAAAAGAATAATTAATTATCATATAATTAATATGTTATAAATAAATATAATAACCAACTTATCATATTATATTTATAACCTATAGTTTTAACATTTTATTATATGAAACATATAAACCATAATTCTTTTTCTATTTTATGGTATTTAATATAAATCATATTTATATTAATTCCTTCAATTAATGTATCTAATGCATCATATCAATTATATCACATATAATTGAATTTCCTCTTGTTAATTTGAACACTTCAAACTAACCCAAAATTTGATTCTCAACTTGAATTCATTGAGCTACCAAGGGAACCTTATGAACCTGTAGCTTGAAGCTTCAACGATACGTGAATAACTGACTAAACTCTTTAATCCTGAGATCCACTATTCGTTAACTGTTGGTCACTTCACTAAAGACCGACAGTTGAACTCTTAGCACTACATATATATTTCTGCGTCCATTGGATATAACCAATCAACAGTGCGATGACCCTTCACAAATCCCTCATAACAGTTAGGCCAATTTACCGTTTTGTCCCTGTAGTTACATCTAACTCTTTAAGTATCACTGATTTCTCTAATGAACAATAAGTCATAGTCCTACTATGACTGAGTCCTATTTTTCCAAGAGAGGGTGTGACCACTATGTTCAAGACCTGGAATCTGCCCTTAAGTGAGCAATTTATCTACTTACCCTTGCTTCGGGGAATCAGTGAATTCCATCTTGTATAGCTGAGTTCCCAGATCCTCAATAAGATGAATCCCAGAAATGGTAGGTTTGTTGAGTTAGTAATCTGGCCACTCTCACCCATATAAATAAAAGGACAACCCTCATGAGCAGGAGTTTCCAACTCACTCAAGATTAAGATCATGTCACCTATGGTCATCCTAGTGAAATGTAAGTCTCAATTATCAACGACGTTATATAAGGAGACTAATCATCTCGTGGTCCAGTATTATACAAACTCATTGTATAGGATACCCTTACTCGCATATCTCCATATGAATGGTCAGGATCAGACCATTTGTAGCACTTTACAACACTTGTAACATCTATAGAGCATCGTATATGTAGTTTCACCAGGATAAAGTATCATTCCTTTATCTTTATACTACAGACCATTTAGATTATTACTTAAGGGATGATCCACTTTTATGTCTCACATACATTCTTAAGTTATATAAAATAACCATGGATTTTAGTTTACTGGATTGAGTAAATACTTATAAAATAACACTTATTTTATTAATAACAATATGTGTACAAAATGTTTACAAACTACGAGATCACCAGGAGAATTAGGATACCAATCCCAACAGAAACTATTAACACATGCCTTATAAACATTAAGAATAAAATTACTTAACTCATGCTTTCATAAGCACCTTTAATCTAAGCATGTGTTGAAAACTCTTTGGAAGCTAGTTTGCTTGGAAACTATTTTAATCATACTTAGAAATGAAAGCAAGTATGAAACTAGTATTCTTAAATTAAACATGCATTTACTAAACATTTTTAGACACTTGGTTTTTCACTCACAGTCTTGGCGTCATTCATAGGGTTGATAAGCCCTATTAGCGTTAACACTGTGGAAATGATAAACATTTTTTATTAATGCTTTAGTCCCCTTGTGAAACTTAATTTACTTAATCTAGTTTAACATTTAACTTAAGCATCAAAACTTCTTTCTCAATGCATACCCAACTTATGCGTTCAAAAATTAGGAAAATACCTTAGATTGTGTTGCTAGGCTTATGCGGTCACAACCCCCACTTCCTTGCCCTGGCACACCTACAACACTTATGTGTAGCACGCCTTACTCATGCGCCAATGCATGTTGCCTTAACATATCCGCAGATGCACTGTCACACACCCCAAGCCTTGCATCCCTTAGCACAAACCTTGAGCACATGCTTGACGCCCAATCTTATCTTTGTGTGCGTGTCCACCAGTGCTTTCACCTGGCTAGTCGAGCTGCCTGCTTACTCAAGTGAAGTAACTGCCTGCTTATTCAACCAAAATTTTTAGATTCAACTTTGAGCACGAATAACTCTTTTTTTAGATTTTATTTTAAAAATTTCCTTCTACAAACTTGTTTATAAATGTCTTAACCTACTTATCTTAAAATTTGAGTTTCAAATTCTTCTTGGTCAGTCCGGTAAGTTTCAATCTTCCCACACTGCTCTTATCACCCGAGAACTTGACCTTCTTGAGGAAATATTCATATTTCAACTCGATTCCTTAGGAGTTTTCTTCCAGTAGCCCATGAGCATCAACAATATTCATCAACTTTAATTAAACTCTGGAAACTCTTCTTTTTCACGAGTAGAATGGCAAAACCAAAAACCTAAAGTGAAACTGCCTTTTATAGTAGAAGTTGCATGCCTCAACTTAGCCTTTAAGAGCTAGCTAGCTCATTAAGTGAGTTTAACTTCCCTAACCTCGACAGTTTGCCCACTTAGGTTGGTGATTAAGCTAAGGCCTTCAGTAATCACCAACGCATGGCTCATCCTTCAAACATTTACCAATGCAAGGCTCACTCGGATGCATGTACCACACTCGGCCAACACATGCTTCAACACCTCCTCACACCAACGCCTAGTCTTGTGGCCATTGCATGGCCTTGCTTGCGCGCATGCCTTCGTCCAGCCATCGTAAGCACTGCTACCAATGTCGCGTGCATCCATGCCTAACCTTAATACAAAGCTTGGCCAATGTATAGTTCTCGCTCATGCACGGTCTTATCCTCAGCCACCACTTAGTCACGCCTACTCCATGCCTCAACGCATGTCTTGTGCCCATACTAATCTTCATAAATGCTTATGGTTGCTGTACACTTCCTTGGTCAATAACCTTCTTGGCTTCAACACTTAGCCAAATTTTTCCTTCTTTCAACCAAGCACAACTATACTTTATACCCGAGAGCTTTAGGTATCAACACTTAGTTTATTTTCTCCTTCTTTTAGTATTTCTCAAGCCTTTCCCTACAATTAAGTATTATCATAAACATAATCACATTTATTATCATATACTAATTAACACACTTAAGTAGGAAAAATAGGGTTCGGGTTTTACAGGTCAGGTTCAAGTGTCAAGGAGTCTTCTAATTGTAGATAATTCCCTTTAGGCTCTCTGAAGCGTAGAATTGCTGACCTCCATAAATGAACAGAACTCCTTTATTTATAGAGTTCTCAGGTGGGCTTCGTGGGTTCGGGCTTAGTTGCTCCGTGGACCTGACACTTGTGTCTTAATTGAATTTGGGCCTTATTTGACATTTGGGTCAAATTAAGTCTATTTTTGGCCTCAATTAGACTTTTAGCCCAAATAATAATATGAAATTGAACCGAATTAATTTTATTCAGTCCAACGGTAATGAAGGAGACATGTGGCATCATTGAAATTTGATAATTTATGTCTTCAACTTCAATTTGAGACACATGTCAACTTCTAAATAATCTTAAATTTAATTATTTGGAATTTCGTCATAAATTTAGTAAATGACGTGGCAATTTGCGAATGATCCAAAATTTCTCATTCAACACCACCTTAAATGTTTAATGTCATAGTTTCATTATTATGTATTTGTTATCATTAATTTTGAATGGATCCAATCCTGCGGTGGAAGTAAATGAGTACTTTTGTTTTATTTTGAGATGATGAAATACAAAATTGAAATATAAAATACAAATAACTCATGTTGTGTTTAATTAACGGTTAAGCATGAAAGGGTAGAAGAATTAATATACCTTTGTAGAAGTAGAACTTTTCCACAACAATTCTTTTATCTTTTCCAGCAAATTTGTCTTCTTCTCCTCAACATTGTGACACCTCCACAAGATTTGCCTTGTTATATCTCACATTTAATAAAACACAGATTTGTATCATATTCAAATGCACATTTCTCTCTTAACCTATAGTTTTAAATGAATCTCATCCACATTCATATATAACCTGTAACTTTAATTCAAATCTAAATTTTGTATTTGAATCACATTCAAATACATTAATTCTCTGAAAATTTATAATTTTAATTATAAATCATATTTATAATTAACTATATATAATAAAATATCTATATATATTATATTAATTGCATCATATACAATTAGCATATGATTCCTTAAATTACTTTGTTTTTCTTTCAAAACTTTTGGTCCTTGTTAATCTATTGTGAGGTAGCAAGGGGACCTAAATGACCTAAAAATTATAAGTTCCAATGATTCGAGATTAATTAAACTTTTTAATTGATTAATCAACATTCATTAACTATGAGAAAAAGCATTATAGACTCATAGTTGTAATCTTATGCACTGTAAGATATGTTGCATCCATGGATATAATAATTACATGTAAGTGACTTCACACAAATTGTTCATAATTACAGTTGGTCAAATGTCGATTTTACCCTTATAATTACCTCTACATCCTTAAGTACCACCCATTCTTTAATGAACAATTTGTTTATGGTCCAACCATAAACCAAGCCCCTCTCGGGCCAATGGGAGAGAGAGGATAGGGCTCCATTGTTGAAGTCTCAGAGTTAGCACTTGAGAGAAATACTCATCTACTTACCCTATATGGAAAGGATTGAATTCCATCTTGTGAAATTATATTCCCAGTTCTCTATTTGGTCAAGTATCCAAAATGTCAGGTTTATTGAGTCGACGACTTGGGCCACTCTTACCCATGCAAATGAAACGACTAGCCCTCAGAGGCAAGAATTCATAACTCACTCAGGATCAAGATTGATTGAGTTACATATGATCATCCTTCGAGATAAATCTCTTCAATTAACGAAGTTACAAAGAGAGATTAATTATTTTGCGGTTTAGTCTTATACAAAATCTTTTCATAGGATACTTCTACTCACATGTCTCCACATGAACAACATAGATTACAATTGTTGCAATGATTACAAAGTGAACTGTATGCATAGTGTTACCAGGATAAGATATTCATCCTTATCCATTTAATATAGTTACAAAGTCACCTGTATATCAACTACATATGGTTCCAGTCCCATGCAAATAACCTTTGAATTTTGCTTTATTGTATATAGTTATGCAAATTGAAGACATAATATAAAATAACAAATTATTTTATTAATCATTTGTTTATTTATTTACAAATCACGAGTTTAGGGCATAAAACTAAACAAGTTTTACATAAATAGGAAATCCCACCTGCTACCGAACTTGTAAATACGCTTGACTAGATATTTGATTGCTACAGATTAACTAAATGTACATAATCTTAAAGATTAAAGCCAACACTGTAAAAAGTGTATTGAAATCTAATGGATTGAAAAGCATACAATAAAATTTATAAAGCATGATATGCATCTTCTACAATATACAATAAGCCAAGTCAGGGGATTACAACAAATGTTACACATTGGTATGTTACCAAATACATTGTATATGTACAATTTGATCACCATTAAATAACAAATTACGACGTACACGAGTTTTTAATACAAATAATCTAAAATGAACGTAATAAATCAAATGTAGTTGAAGTAATATTAGTGAATATATTGAAACATGACCTATGTGAACATAATTACGTTTTATATGTAGGTAATCGTAAAGAAACAAATAAACAAACCACTGACAAACGTAAATATTAATATATTTGGATTATTCAGCAATGCCAAAATAATTAACCCCATATCGAATCTTTGCAGGACCTACAATTATGATCAATCTAACCAGAATGCCGACGTTTGTTGACCTTTGATGCCCTTTCCCTATGATACAATAATCTTTTGTTTTTTGGCCCACCAACTAGACGTTTAGAGTTCAGAGGCAGAATCAAATCTTGATCCGGAGAACCCATCAATGGGAACTGATCAACACTACCTACATGGTGTATATCTATACTGTATACCTGACTCCAATTAGGAGGAGAGAATAAGACTCATTCGCAAAGGACCACAAGGTATGAATGTTAGCTTCATACTATTTGGTTTGATCATGGACTTCAAACTCATACTTGTTTATGGGATACACCTGAAACATATAGTGTTTTTGTGAGAAGGGCAATACTAATAACTAATAAATAAAATAAAAATACAAAGTAACTAAACCACCCACGTCCATAGCTCAACTTTCAATCAATGCACACTTAAGAACTTCTGCCTATGGGAGAAGATGGGTACGTTGATAGCTAAAGAAAGTGTGGCACTCATTAAACCATCTTTGTAACAAACTACGTGCAAAATCAAAAAAGGGTATAATCAAGAGCTCATTACCTGTACTTAATGTTGAGTTCATACTCACTAAAATGTTGGTTGTCATTAAGGAATATCGTTTCCTATTAAAAAAACACCCTTGTCTATCTAGAACACCCTACCTCTTGTGCTTACGGAATATCAATCAAAGGGCATTTCACTCTCAATCTATCACCACAGCTAGAGAGGAGAAGAGAAGAACACAAACACTTGTGGAAGTTGTCTTTATTGATAAGCCAATAAAAAATCACTAATTACAAGACACAAAAGAACTAGTGCTTTCTACAAGAATAACCTCTACACTTGTGATAATGAAAATTCCAAGGAGAGTATGCATGGACAAGTTCCAAGCTATGCCCTTTTAGAATTACTGCAACTTTTGACATTCTGTCTTAATTATTGTAATATCTTTCATTTGCTTTTATTAGGGATTTATTGAAGAAATTTAGGGAGACTCCTTGTGAGACTATATATAGTGGTATTGTAATCTTTACCAAGATAAGGTTGAGAAAGAAATCAATAGAAGATTGAGTATTAGTATCTATACTTTATTCTCTCTCTTCAATAAAAAGCTCCACCACTCAAAAATTTGTTTTTTTCTTCAATTTCGTATCAGAGTCATGTCAAACCATGGGAGCATAGTATCGGGACAGATATAGTTACCACGACTTACCAAGATAAGCTATGACAACTGGAGTATTCAAATGCGTGCCTTGCTTGGTGCTCAAGATGCATGGGAAGTAGTCTAAGAAGGTCTTGAAGAGGAGGCTCCAATTGCAAATACGACAGCAAACCAATTGAGGGCGATAAAAGAGATGCGCATGAAAGAAAAAACCATTCTCTATCGCTTGTTCCAAGCTGTGGATGAGTCAGGTTTCGAGAAAATTGCAGGTGCAAAGACATTGAAGAAAGTGTGGAACACACTGGAGAAGGTTTTCAAGGGTGTTGATTGAGTCAAACAAGTGCGACTCCAAACTCTTCGAGGTGAATTGGAAACCATGAAAATGAAGGAGTTCGAAGGGGTATCTGACTACATCACCCGGGTTCAAACAGTGGTTAACCAACTTAAACGCAATGAAGAAACTCTTGAAGATGCCAGGGTTGTGGAGAAAATCCTTTGATCATTCACAAATGATTCTGAGAATCTGGTATATTCTATCAAGGAATCAAAGAATTTAGAAGAGACTATTTATGATCTTGCAGGTTCCCTTGAAGTACATGAATAAAGAAAGAAGAAAAAGAAACAAGAGGTCTTGGATAAGGCCTTACAAACAAAGATGACCATCAAGGAAGAGGACGTGGTCATGATGGTCACAATTTCAGTCGCGGCAGAGGTCGTGGTTGTGGAAAAATAATGAAGAGAAAGAAGAAACGAGCTAACTGAATTGGGGTGGACGAGGCCGAGGTTGGCGAGAGGCGGTCGCTCAAAACATCCAAATGTCAAATGTTACAATTGTAGAAAATATGGACACTACGCAAAAGATAGATATGCCGAGAAAAAGCTGGAAGAAAATGCGAACTTGGTCGCAGAAAATGAGACCAAAGATGACGATGTTCTTATGATAGCCCATGAAGGCATCACTCCGGACAGCGACATGGTGTGGTGTCTTGACACTAGTGCAACCAACCATATGTGTGGGCACAAACATCTTTTCATTAATATGAAAGAGATAGAAGATGGACATGTGTCTTTTGGAGATGCATCAAAGGTTCAAGTCAAAGGTCGAGGAAAAATACGTTTTTCCCAAAGGAATGGAAAATAAGGTACTATGGAGGATGTCTTCTATGTACCTGACTTGAAGAGTAATATTCTAAGTATGGGATAGTTATTGGAGAAAGGAAGTTCAGTCTTCATGAAAGATCGAATGTTGCACTTGAAGGATAGAAATGATCGAGTGCTCACACACATTGAGATGGGGAAGAATCGGATGTTCAAACTCAACCTGAAGAATGTACAAGAGAGGTATTTAGAAGTCAACATGGAGGACATAGCATTCTTATGACACTTACAGTTTGGACACATATACTATGGCGGACTAAAAGAGTTAACAAAGAAGGACATGGTCTATGGGCTCCCAAAAATGGACTATACCAAGAAGTTTTGTGAAGGTTGTGTACTTGGCAAACTAGCAAGGACAAATTTCCAAAAGAAAGGAGAATATTGTTTAAAGGGACCTCTTGAGTTGATACACACAGACATATGTGGCCCAATCACTCCGAAATCTTTCAGTGAGGAAAGGTATTTTATTACCTTTATTGATGACTATACAAGAAAGACTTGGGTTTATTTTTTTGAAGGAAAAGTCAAAAGCATTTGAAGTATTCAAAAAGTTCAAGGTAATTGTAGAGAAGACAACCAATCTTTACATCAAGGCTTTACGATCAGATAAAGGTGGAGAATACATATCAACCGTTTTCACAAATTATTGTGAGGAATAAGATATCAAAAGATTTTTGACTGCACCATATTCACCTCAGCAAAATGGCGTTACAGAAAGGAAAAATGGAACGATCCTTGATATGGTTCGATCAATGTTGAAGAGTAAAGACGTGCCAAAGGAATCTTGGGCGGAAGCAATATGATGCACTGTGTATGTGCAAAACCGATATCCATAAACAAAATTGGCGAATCAAACACTGCAAGAGGCTTGGAGTGGTCATAAACCAATCGTCTCACACCTTAAAGTGTTTGGTAGTGTGGCCTATGCGCAAGTACCAGACCAAAAAAGAACCAAACTCAATGATAAGAGTAAAGAATATGTGTTTATTGGGTATGACGAGAAGATGAAGGCTTATAAATTATTCCCTAATTTAGGTAGTCACTCCATTTCCTTGTTGTAGCATTATGTCATTCCTACAAGCGATCTCCCATCCAAGATTGGAACGAGGTATACAACAACAAGAAGAAGGAAAAGGAAATTTTGAATCTTCTTTTTGATCTACGTACTCGATCCAATTAAAAAGAAGGTGATTGTAAGTCACGACATTCAAGTGAATGAAGAAAGCGCATGGGACTGGAAGAATCAAAAGGAGGCATTACAAGGAGAGTCATTGAGAATTGCACCAATAAACACTCCAATGACTTCTCAAATATCTGACGAAGTGAAAGAGCCAAGTAAACTTAGGATGCATAATCTACAAGATCTATACGACTCAACCGATGAAGTACACCTAGTTTGCTTATTAGCAGACTCGAAGAACATTGCTTTTAAGAAGCCATAAGAGACAAGAAATGGAAAGCCACAATGGATGAAGAGATAGAAGCAATTGAAAGAAACAAAACTTGGGATTTGGTGGAATTGCCTGATGGATATAGACCCATTGGTGTAAAATGGGTATACAAGAAGAAGATGAATACCCAAGGTGAGATTGAAAGGTACAAGGCATGTCTAGTTGCAAAAGGTTACAGACAAAAAGCAGGAATCGATTATGATGATGTTTTTGCTCCAGTTGCAAGAATGGAGACAATTCGACTTCTTTTATCTCTAGCTGCACAATTCAAGTAGCTATCTATCAAATGGATGTAAATCAGCATTTTTAAATGGAGTTCTTGAAGAAGAAGTCTATGTGGAGCAACCCCCTGGATACATGAAATCTGAAAAGGAAAATAAAGTATTGAAACTAAAAAAGGTGCTCTATGAGTTAAAGCAAGCACCTCGAGCATGGAACACTCGAATTGATACTTACTTCAAGAAGAACAAGTTGATACAATGGCCATATGTGTATACATTATACGTAAAGAAAAAAGAAGGTAATCTGCTTATCGTTTCCCTTTATGTTGATGATCTTATTTTCATGGGGAGCAATGAGAACTTGGTTGTGGACTTTAAAGATGCTATGATGCGGGAGTTTGAAATGACGGACTTAGGATTGATGAAATACATTCTTGGTCTTGAAATTAGACAAGAAAACTTTGTAATTTTTGTTTCACAGGAAGCATATACGAAGGTCATGTTGAAGAGAAATAAGATGGAAGAATACAAGCCTATAGTAACACAAATGGAGCTTGGCACAAAACTCTCTAGATTTGAGGGAGGAGATTAAGTAAATGCACGTGAATATCGTAGTTTGGTAAGGAGTCTACGATATCTCACATGCACAAGATTGGATATTGCATATAGTGTTGGTGTAGTGAGTCGATACATGGAGGATCCAAGGCTCTCACACCTTAAGGCCATTAAACGAATTCTTCGATACATTCGAGGGACGGAATCACTCGGGCTTCTCTACACAAGGACGAGTGAATACAAGTTGATAGGATACTCTGACAGTGATTGGTGCAGAGATATAGATGATAGAAAAAGCACCGGAGGATATGTGTTCTATATGGGAAATACAACATTCAAATGGCTCTAAAAAAAGCAGCCAATTGTAACTTTGTCAACATATGAGGTAGAATATGTGGCAACATCTTGGTGTGTGTGTCACACGATTTGGCCAAGAAACTTACTGTGTGAATTAAATCTACAATAGCATGAGGTAACCAAAATAAGAGTTGATAATAAATCAGCCATTGAGTTGGCAAAGAATCCAGTCATCATGAAAGGAGTAAGCACATTGATGCCCGGTTTCATTTTATTAGAGAACATGTAAAGAATGGATAAGTGAAAATGATTCACACATTTCAAGTCATGACCAAGTAGCTGATATTTTTACAAAGCCTCTACAAGCAGCTTTGTTTGAAAGTTTGAAAAAGATGACCGGAATGAAAGACTTGAAAGATTTTAGTTTAAGGGAGGAATTTGTGAGCATTAAACTCAAATTGTCAGGTTTCTGGGCGGTTTTTAGCAGGAATTTGGAAGGTCAAGCGATATCCAAATTAAATGTATGACCTATTGATTTTGATGCCCCGGATGTGTACTTTCTGATGCAACTTTTGAAATTCTGTCTTAGTTATTTTATTCTCTTTCATATGCTTTTATTAGTGATTTATTGAAGGAATTTAGGGAGACACTTTGTGAGACTATATATAGTGGTATTGTAATCTTTGCCAAAAAAAGATTGAGAAATAAATCAATAGAAGATTGAGTATTAGTGTCCATATTTTATTCTTTCTCTCTTCAATAAAAAGTTCCACCACTAAACAAAAATTGTTTTTTTTTTTCATCATCAACATTATCAATAGGATTATTGTTTTTTAGAGTAGGATTACACGTAGGTTTAACACTACCAGATGCAATATTAGATTCAGACATACCTCTCAAATCCTCATCAGACACATTCTCCCCTTGAGAGATGCAAGTAGAAAGAAAGGGATTCTGATTCAAAGCATCTTTCTCCATAGATTCAATTTCCTTTTTAGACCCAATATTTACTTCTGTTTGAGTGACAAGCAGATTTAAAACAGAATCATTAGCATTTTAAGTCAAATTAACCTATAATATGAATGTCACACTAACCTACAATTTTAATATTAATCTAATTCATATTATTTATCATTTGAATCTTATTCAAATAAATTAAATATCTCATATTATATATTTTACTTTTGAATCCTATTCAAAATTAACTTTATAATATAATGTATCTATATACATTATATTAATGGTATTTTATACAATAAATTTACATTCCTTAACTTCATTTGAACAATTCAAATTCTTTCCAAACAATATGAACTTTGTTTTACCCTTAGTGAGCTAGTAGGGAAACCTAATGGACCAACACATTAGAAGCTCCAATGATGTAATATTAATTAATTAAACTTTTTAATTAAATTAATTAAACTCTTTAATTACATTAATCAACTTTCATTAGTTATGGGTCACTTCACTAAAGACTCATAGCCGCACTTTTTGTATTGTAGAATATTTCTGTGTCCATTGATTTAATCATTTCTCGTAAGTCAATCCTTCACAAGTTGTTCGTAACTATAACTGGGTCAAATTGAAACTATAACTGGGTCAAATTGTTGGTTTACCCCTGTAGTGACCTCTTAATCCTTAAATATCATTGGTCCTCTAATAAACAATCTATTTATGGTCCAATCATAAAAAAAAAATCTTCTTGAGAGGATGAGACTTCATTGTTCAAGTCCTAGCGTCAGCACTTATTAGAACAACTTATCTACTTACCCTAAACGTGGGAAGAAGTTAATTCTATCTTATGAAGCTATGTTCCCAACTTCTCACTTGGTATCATCCATAAAATGGTAGGTATATTGAGTCGGCAAGTAGGGTCACTCTCACAATACAAATCAACTTGTATGTCAACCTCATCTTGTTCAAGTTCCATTAGATAATCTCGGATCTTAGTTTATTAGATTTGAGTTATGTAAATAATAATTAACACTTTATTTATTTGAAAATAAATAATACTTTATTTATTCAATAATTTGTTTACAAATCTATACACTACAAGATTTAGGACATAAATCCCAACACTACTGGGACTAGATTTTTCAAGATCAGGGTGGATTTCAATACCTGCACCAACCAAGTTGGTCATAGTCAACGAAGTAGTATTAAGTAATGTTTCCTTCTTTTGAGATTTAGCAGCCCTTGAGGTCTCTGAGCATTTTCACTTTACGATACTGGAAGCTCCAGGAAAACCTCCTAACGAGTTCGAAACCAGAGATGATTTTGCATCGGAGTTCAATAGAGAATCCTGGAAGGAAAGTTGAAATAGCACAATGTTCCTCTTTCTTAATTCAAATGTTAATTGCCACCAAATGTCAGGAAAACTTAAAATGTAATTAAACACAAACTTACCAACCCGTTCTTGAGCTGCAACACTTAAGGCTTCAATCTTTTCACTCATAAAACTGGGCTTGAGACCCCACACGACCCAATGCTACCATCTACAAAAATAAATGGTTAATTGCTATAGATTTATCATGTAGAGTCCTAAGGCAAATCTTAGAGCCTCGAACTGAGTAGCATCAAGAGGTTTTGTGAATTTGTTTGTTCTCGATTAACTCTTTAATGAATTGATGCTAAATATCAATATGCTTTATTCTACTGTGTTGAACAAGATTTTTTGAGACATTTATTGCACTCAAGTTGTCACATTATAGAGTCATAACATCCTATGGAATATCATATTCCTGTAAAATTTGTTTCATTCAAAGTAATTGTGTACAGCTGCTCTAGTTGCAATATATTCAGCTTTAGCTGTAGATAAAGATATTAAGTATTATGCTCTAAAACTCATAGATAGTGAATGTAATTAAATGATCATCATTAATAAATAGTTATTAATATTTTTATCAATAAGTGTTACTGATGTTTTATTTAATTTTGTCTTATCAACCCTAAAATCCAATAAACTAACATCCTAGGCTGTCTTATAAGTCTTGAACTGCATGTAGAGGCATATAGGGCTCAATGTTCAAGATACAACCTAACAAGTCTATAGTATAGGGATAAGGTTGGGTACCTTATCCTAGTAACACTATGGATACGACCCATATTGTATTTCATACAAATGCAGTGGTCCAACGCATTCGTGTAGGAGACATCTGAGTGGGGGTATCTTGTGCAATGAGTTTGCACAATACTGGACCACAAAATAGTAACCATTAGGTGTAACTTCATTGACTAGTTAGGTTTCTATTTCAATAGGACGATCTAAGCAACTTAGTCTTACTCTTAAGTATACTATGAACTTCTATTCATGAGAGATTTCCTTTGATTTGTATGGATGAGAGTGACTAGTTTGCCAACTCAATATACCTACCATTTTGGGGATAAGACCGAGTAGGTAGCTAGGAACATAATCATACAAGATGGATTTCCCTCATTCCCGACTTTAGAGTAAGTAGATGAGTGTTCTCTTAAGTAGTGTCTCTGGGACTTGAACAATGGACCCTACCCTCTCACTAGCCCGAGAAGGGTTTCTGTTTAATGGTTTGACCATAAATAGGTTGTTCATTAGAGAAGCATTGGTACTTAAGAATGTAGATGTAACCCTGGTGTATACAAATACTTGCGAAGAACTAACTTGCTGTTATTGATCTATATCTATGGACACAGATACATATATGTAGTGAGAAGAGTGTAGTTGTGGGTTTTTAATGTAGTGTACCCAAAATTAACGAATATTGATTATTTTGGTTAATGAGTTTAGCCAATTAATCTCACATCGTTCAAACTTCTGATATGTAGGTCTATTAGACTTCCTTCCTAGCTTGTAAGGGGTATTGAGGTAATCTTTTATTAAATTGAATTTGAAATATTCAGATTCAGAATTGGAAATTTTTTTTATGTATGTTGATACATTTTAATATAAAGTTTAATTTTAGACTTTATTATTAATTTTGGATATGAAAATTAATAAATGCGAGAACGAAATATTTGAAAGGAGTTCAAATATTAATTTAATATGAATAAGATTCATATTGAAAACTATAGGTTAAAAATAATGTGCATTGGATACGCATTAAAACTATAGGTTAAATGAGAGAAATGTTTTTTAATAGAACTCAAATAGGAAATTAAATTAAATATGTGATATTTAGCTGGATGATTAACTAATTGAGGAATTAGTTGATTTTTAAATTAAATTAAATATTGAATTTAATTAAATTGACTAAACCAAAACTATAGGTTAAATATAATTTATATTAGATGCCCATTAAAACTATAGGTTATGTGAGAGGAAATCATTTAAATATCATTTAAATGACCATTTAATTAAATATGATTTAATTAAAATATTTTATTTTATTTTATTTTATTTTATTTCAATTAAATAAATTAACTCCCTATTTTAAGGAAGTTATAAGAAAACGTGGGATCAATCCCACGTTTTTCTCTCCTCTCTCAACATCCCTCTCTCTAACAAAAGGGTTTTGTTTTTATAGAGGGAGGTGGAAGCCCTCGAGCTCTGTGTGTGTGTTTTATTCTTCTTGCGAAAAGAAAGAAAAAATAGTTCTGTGATATTCCCAAATCCCAAAAGAGAGAATCTCACAGTTCTACATAGCCTTGATTCCCTACAAGAATAGGGAAGTTTTCAAGTGGTGGTGCCCAAACCCAATTCAATAGAGAAATTCTACAAAATTGTCAAAAGGTTTGCAAGGTAGGGTTTCTTCCCCTGGATAATTAGTCCTTTTTAGAATAACACGCTTAATCGTTATTACCTTTTATTCCAAAGCAAAAATTGTTTTGATTTTAAATGTCATTCTTTTTTTTAAAAAATGGTTTTGTGTTTTGGCTTCGGTTATGCCTTAGGTTTCCCATCCCTTCAAAAGAAACATAGTATTGTTTCTTACTAAACCAGGAAACCAGATTGTTACCTAGGAAGAAGCATCTCTGTGAGGTACTTTTTTCTGTCCTCTGAGCTACTAGGAAGAAGCATCCTAAGAGGGAACGTAATTATATATGATATAATTAAATTGATTCAATTATATATGATATAATTGATATAATGTATTTGTTTTTAATACTTGAATACGATTCAAATATATTTTCTATGAATGAGATTCATAGTTGTTAAATTTAATATAAATATGATTTATATTAAATGTCATAAAATAGAGAAAAAGAACTATAGTTTATATTGTATATGATGCAATATTAAAACTATAGGTTATAAATATAATATGATAAGTTGGTTATCATATTTATTTGTATTATTTATTATTTTTTAATAATAATCCTATTTTCTCTCCAACTACTTTAGTGGGTGGTTAGTTGGTTTTTTATGGCAAAAAGGAATAAAAAGAAATCAGTTTTCTTCTTCTTCTAGGGTGAATCTACACGAAATAACAAAGACTATACGATAGATTTTTTGACTACCACGATTAGAGATTTTGCTATACGATAGTTCTTCTTCAATCGTCTTCCTCCTCCAAAACTCACAAACTCCCTCCTAACCAAAATAGTTAGAGTGCATCACTCCTGGGTTTTCACCTTGAGAATACCAAGGATACCAATTGGTAATGTCTTCACACTTTTAGTTCGAGTTTTGTTGTTGTTCGAGGAGTTCATGATTGTTCCAGAAGTTCGTGATAGTTCGAGGGATTTATGCGAAGAGGTGTCCTTCAAAGGTATAATCTCTAAACTCTTCTTCTAGTTTAAAAGCATGTTGTAATTTTTGTTAAAATGCATAATCCGTTTGTTTATTGTAAATGTATGTTTTCAATCTAAATGAAATTTGGACGATCTGCTTCCGCTCATGGATCTTCTTGTAATCGAGTTCCTTCAATGAGTGCATTTGTTGTAGACATGGTAAACTCTGCTATTTGCAGAATATCCTAAGAATATACCCTCATCAGATTTCAAGTCCCACTTTCTTCTAGTTTCCTTGTCCACTAAGATGTAAAATGGACTATCAGATATACAAAAATATTTAACATTTGGTTTCCTCCCATCCATATTCTGCAGGAGGTACCTAGATGACGAGCCACCTTGTTGTGTATATGGCACGTAGTGTTTAGAGCCTCAACCTAGAAGTGGAAAGGCGAAGCTTTAGCATGCGACATAGCCCATGCCATTTCTTGTAAAGTTCAACTTTTGCATTCCACTACACCCTTTTGCTGAGGAATAATAGGAGCAGAGAACTCATGATGAATACCACCTAAGCTACAAAAAGATGTAAACTGTAAGACCCTAACACTAAATCTAAAGTGAGAGGTTAAATAGTAAAATCCTAAGTAAGAATAGTGGGGCAAAGGGAGAAAAACATAAAAAAAATTATCCAAAAAGGTGACTAAAAATCTAAATGCCTATAAAGGGCTTAAAACATGTTGGACGCAAGAAGGCATGGAGGATGAAAGCAAAAAAACTTGAAAAAAGGCTAAGGGTTGCATACAACCAACGCAAAGGCATACATGAGCAATGCGGACACGGGCAGGAAGCATGCGTCGAGTGAGCATGCTAGAAGAGCAGTCATGCGTCGAGGACAAGCGCACAGGCCATGCGTCAAGTGCGCAGCCCATGCATCGATGGTGTATGCCGAGCGTGCAGCCCATACGTCGATGGTGTTTGTCAAGCGCGTAGCCCATGCGTCGATGGTGTATGTCAAGCGCGTAGCCCATGCGTCGATGGTGTATGTTAAGCACGCAGCCCATGCGTCGATGGTGTATACCGAGCGCCCTGCCTATGCGTCGAACAGGCAAGCGGGCAAGTCATCCTATGCATCGAAGCGCTGCCAAGTCTGCCGAGTAGCCATGCGTCGATGCACTATGCCAAGTGCATGCCCATGCGGCGAGGCATACCCATGTGGCAAGACACACCCACGCGGCCGAGCATGCCTATGCGGCCAAGCGTGCAAGCACCTAGGCAGCACACCATGTGTCGATGATCAACACCATGCGTCCATGCTTAGTAGGCCGAGCAAGCACACCTAGCAAGCCATGCATCAAGGGTGAGTGGCCACCCTATGCGTTGGTGATGGCCAACTCATGCGTTGGCTAAGTGGGACATTGATGAACGAAAGGTGAGTTGCTATGCGTTAAGGATAAAGGGTAAGGCTAATTGATGGAAAACTTCAAGGGAGGATGTCAATGGTATATGAACATAAGTCTTAAACAATTAAGTAGAAAAATATGTGAAGTATTTAAGTGATTTAGGTGGCAAAAGAAGGATCACACAAAATTCTAGTAGGAGGCGGACAAAGGAGATTTCATGCAATTGAAGTCTTATCACCTCAAACAGGAGGTGGGTGAAGGAGATTTCATGCAAAAAAAGAGATTTTGGCTGGCAAGCTGAAATGAGAACAACTCAAAGCTAGGTTGGGTAGGCTGAGTGTTGGTAGCTTTAAAGTGAGACAAATGGGAGTTGAGTTGTCATCATGGGGTGAGTTTGAAATGGCTATAAATAGAGGGGTTGGGCAGGAGGAATTTATTCATACCATCACCTAATTGTGTGTTAAGAGCATATTTAGAGAGTTACATTTGAGTTATTAGGCTGCCAAGTTGATTGGAGATCAAAAGAAACAAAGGTTGCGTTGGTGAGGCATTGAGTTAGACGGACGCACAACCAGCCCACACCCTATGCGCACGCAGTGCTACGTTCGTTCGTCCGCGCATACCTCACTCGACGCATCTCGTGCACCAACCCAGCACAGCTGCCTCCCCCGTACGACGCATCACGCCCAACGCAATGCACGCCTAAACGCGCTAGTCCTCTGTGCGGCACAGCATGCCCACCCTGCCTACTGCCCAACGCCCAGTTGCCTACCACGATCCAAATAACCTCTAAAGAGGCTAATTTTGGGATTTTGGCTAAAATTGATTAGGGTAAGCTGGTGTTTCATTATATAATAGTATTTTGGCTAGTTTGACATTATTTATTGATATAAAAATATTAATTGAGGAATTTCCATTAATATGGAGGATTTCTCAGGAAGGTATTCTTAAGGTAATTTTAGTGGAAAAACTTACTAACGGTGAGTGTTTACTTAGTTTTATGCGATGATATGTGGATAAATGCATGTGTAAGTGCCAAATGCATGCTTATGATGTTATGTTGTTGCCATGATATTGTTTGTGAAATTGATATGAAAACTGAGATTATACCCAGATTACATAAGTTAGCATGCTTAATAAAAGGTGCTTGGCGGGAAAATATAGTCGGCCTCGTCAGAGGGAAATAATAGTCGGTGACAACCGACGGGAAATATAGTCAAGTACCTAAGCATGACTAGCGGGAAAAGAATTGTCGATGTGCACATTGGATGGAGAAGTGGGTTATAGGAAAGTTTCCATAAAAAGTTGTATGTGATTGATAATGTGTCCATGATATGAGCATGCCATGTATAGCATGGAACTGGAGGATGATAATTGAATGAATGTACACATGATCATGTATAGATTATACTAGAATTGTGATTATGTGATTACTTTCCCAAAAATATGTTTTGCAATGTGATTATTATTCTAAAAGAACCACTCACTGGGCTTAGTAGCTCACACTCTTCCAAATGTTTTCTTATATCCCCCTCGTGTAGCAAAACGGAGCGTTCAGGAAGGAGTCTACTAACCACCAACACACCAGGACTAGGTAAATTCTCAAGGCACGACTCGGATCATGTAATAAAAAATATAGGAAATTGAACTATGTGTATGAAAGTTAGATAGAGTGTTGTAAACATGTTGAAGTCTTTAATAGATAAGGGGGGAAATGTTGAATTTAAATATTGTCTTAGAATACTACTAGTGTACCCTCACGCTCCCTTCCAGGTCTTGGGGAGTTAAGGCTAGGGAGAGGGTGTGACATAAACTGTGCATTTTCAAATTCCTTCCCACGATCACTCTAAATCCTATTGAAATGAAGGTTATTCTCCCCCTGAAGCTGTAAAGATAAAGTTTTGAAAACATCAAAAGAATCAAACTTGTTCCTAAAAATAATGAACCCAGGTATACCGAGAAAAGTCATAAACACACACTGGAACATATCATTTACCACCTAGACATTCAACTTGCATCAAACCCATAAGATCCATATGTATAAGTTCTAAGATTCTATCCAAAGTTGTAAGTCCTCGATTTCTTTTTCCCCCACTTATGTTTAAAGATCACTAAATAATCGTTGGAGATAAGAATACTTGGTTGGAACATATGTTGAAAATTTGGAGGGTAAAATTTTTTTTAAGTGTTTGAACTATGCTTTGGAGGAGGCATTGGTACTTCGAAAAATGGCTTCATCGAGATCGTCTCGTGCATAAGAGGGCATTTTCTGAATGAGAAGATACCTCTCCCTATTCGGTCCTTCAAAAGCTGGTTACCTCCTCTCTGTCTTAGCCGAGCTAGCTTTGTTTTATTCCCTTCGATCTTTCTAAGTGTTGGAAACACGTGGTTATAAGTGAAGGATGTATTGGTTTAGAAGAAAAGAAGGATAAAAGTTTGGTCAAGTATTAAGGGGAAAAGGCTGGTACAAAAGTTGGAAGCATAGAGGTTGGAGTCAAAATTTTTGCTAAGTGTTCAAAATATGCTTTGTGCCTAAAAAAGCTTAAAGGGATGAGTTGGCCTAAAAGAAGAAAAATTTAGCTAAGTATTGGAAAGGAAGGTTGGAAGCATGGTTGAGCATTTAGAGGGAGGAGTGTGCTTAAACACTTAGGAAAAAGAGGAACCATGCATTGATGCCTTGGAGGTGAAAGATGTGGCTAAGTGTTGGAAGTGAAGGTTGGGCGATAGCCACTGGAAAAGGGAAAATGTGACTAAGTATTTAGACTATGCTTTGGAAGGAGTTATGAGACTTAGGAGAACCTCTAAGTGGTGAAATTAGGCGTGTAAAAGTTGGGGAGGAAAAGTTGAACGCATGGTATATTAAAAAGTAAGATTTTTTTACTAAATGTTGGAAATGAGAATTTCAACTCATAGCATATTTGGTTAAGTGTTGAACGGCTCGTTGGGCGCATACCCTAGCAGGGGCATGTTAGACGCATAGAGGGTGGAAAATGGAAAAGTTGGATGTCTGCCTTGAGGAATGGGCACAATTGGACACGTGATGAATGAGGAATTAGGTTATGCATGCACTAGCTGGACAAAATTTCAAAGAATATGGTGGCCAATTCCGAGGTGGACACCTTAGGAAGTTAACTGGCAGTATGACATGAATTTGACTAAGTGTCAAAGCTGGAGGTGGACGCCCAAGGTGCAATGTGGAGTATGCAAAGTGTTGGGATGACACCTCAAGGGGAGTCATGCATTGGACACTGCATGGTAAAGACACCTAAGTTTGCATACAAGTAAGTGGTGGCAAGGGATCATGCATTGGACCTTGCATGGTGGTGACAACTAAGTCTTGCATGTAAGTAGAAGATGTCATGCTATGGAGGTTTGAGGTGGTGATAAGGATGGCTTGTAACATACACCACATGCATAAAATATTTCAACACTGATATGGACCAACTTTGGCATCCTAAGCAAGCAAAAAATAATTTATTACAAAATTAAATAAAAACAGCTTGAAGCAGCAAAAATTTAATAATAATTTGGCATTGAATGCCTCGGGTTCATGAATAACGTGTAGCAACATTATCTGGGCAACGTCGCGTCACTGCCTGGTAGTGGCTTCTTCTCCAGATTTTTCAGCTAAGCTTGCTTGCTTCAATCTTCAATTAAAACCTAGTTTCAACTCTATTGACTCTAAAAAAGTTATAAACCCTTAATCAAACATTAAGGTTCATCAAGTAAGAGCCAATGAAAAAATTAACAACTGAATCAAAGAGAATTGTAATGCTAAAGTTGAATTAAAAATCATATCAGTCACCAAATGTGTATTCCTAGAAATTCACCCACCAAACTCAAATTAACATTAATTGAGTGCTTAAATCATGCTCAAATACCAATTGATGGAATAAACATGCATAAAGTGTAAGCAAACATAATTATTAAGTACTCTAATTATACTTAATTTGAGTTATAAACATGCTTAAAAATCGTTTCTATATAAAGAAGGTTTCATATGCATACCTTTATAGAATTCCTCTCAATCCTTTTAGAACTCCATGAATTTGAGCTTCAAATCTTGATATTAAACTAAAATAGCCTATGTTCAAATTAAAATAGTTTAATATCAAATTCAATAAACTTTAATTAAACTTTAATTTGAACATAGTTTAAGCACTCCATGAATTAAAATTGAATTTGATATTAAACTCCATGAATTTGAACATAGTTTAATTCAATAAAAATAGTTTAGTTCAATTAGTACTAAGTGAGTGGGCAAGGTATCAAAATGTGGAAAACTCCACCACCAACATAAAATGTTGGGATATTTCCATTAAGCTACTCAAGATTTCAAATAAAAATAGTTTAATTCAATTTTTTTATTTTACTAAATTAAGCTAAAATTCAATTTCCAAAATTGAATTTCTTAATTTGAGATTGATATAATTAAAAAAATTAATTAAATTATAGTAATTTAATATCACTAATTTAAACATGGATCCTATTCATGTAACCAATATTTAAATCAACATTTAAATATTTTAAACTCTTCGAATACGTTTAATTTCAATAAAATTAAATATTTAATTTTATCGGATATAATTATTCAAACCCTAATTCAAATTTGAACGCTTCAAATTCGCTCAATTTTCTAATCCAAGGTGTAATGTTTTATGAGCTAGTAGAGGAACCTTATGGATCTACAGATCATAAGCTCTAATGATCTGAAAATAATTGGTTAAATTCTTCAATCCGAATTAGTCAATATTTGTTAACCACCGAGACACACCACTATCGCTCAATGGCTACACTTTTCTGAGTGTAGATATATTTCTATCCACTTGATTTAACCATAATCAGTAATTCGACCCTTCACAGGTATTCGTAATAACAGTTGGGTCTAAAGTTGTTTTATCCCCGAAATTACATCTTGCTCCTTAAGTCCCCCTGATCCTCTAATGAATAATTTGTTTGTGATCCACTCATTAAACCGAGTTCCTCTTAGGCCAGTGAGAGGGTGGGGCCCTTGTTTAGGACTTACAATCAGTACTTAAGAGAACAACCTCTCCACTATCCCTAAATTGGGTAGGAATGAATTTCATCTTGCACCCTATGTCTCCAGCTATCTACTCGATCTTACCTCTAAAATGGGAGACTTATTGAGCTGCCGTTGTTAAACGAACCCTCATCCATACAAATCTAAGGATAATCCTGAATAAACATAATTTCATAGTTAACCCAGGATTCAAATCGAGTTACCTAGGTCATCGATTGAAACAGTCAGTCTTAAATAGTAAACAACGTTATAAAGTAAGAGTGACTTATTTCTTGGTCCTGGTTTTATAAAAACTCATTGCATAGGACGTTCCCACTTGATTGTCTCTAATAAACGGTTCAGGATCACATCGTTTGTACTATCTACAAAGTGGGTCGCATCCAATTGTGTTACCAAAATAAGATACCAAACCTTATTCATATACTATAGACCGTTTTGGCTATTTACTCGAATTGATCCATCGTTATGTCTCCACATAATATTCAAGTATTCATGTAATAGCCATGGATCTTAGTTCATTGGATTTAGTCTATACAAGTACAATTTACCTATTAAACAATAGCTTTATTGAATAAATGTCAATAATATCTTTATTGATAATAGAAAATGTTTAACATCACAAACTGTGAGTTTTAGGACATACAACCCAACAGTAAGCTCGAGAAGGGGTGTAACAGAAGTAATATGGGATACCTGTTTGTGAGATACTCTTATTTGCTTACCTGTCTGGCACTCACCCTAGATGGCTCTATTGTCAACACACACAGAGAGAAGACTGCGAGTTTTAGGATATACAACCCAAATTTTTAATGACATTATTTGATAGAGCCTTTTGATCTGATTTGATACTTACATGGCCAAGACATTTGTGCACAACATAATAAGTTAGGTTAAACTTGGAAGCTTGAGGAAGAATAAAAAAGGAGGAAAATCTATTAACTGTTGAGAACTAAACTTATGAGAACTAAACCATAAACTGTAGTAAAGCTTGGTTAAAAAGGGCAAAAATTTTACTATGTATAGGAACTATGTGTGGAAGCCATGAGGCGTTGGTGTGAGGACGCAATGGGCAATGACTTTGTCACTTAGAGGTTATGTAAGGCTAGTGTTGGTTGAGTAAGCTTGCCATGCGTTGGTATAGGCATGCGTTGATCAAGGGCCTTGAGAAGTTGTTGAGCAAAAGGGGTGCATATGGCAAGGCAAGGTAAGGATATGTTGCCCAGGCATTGGCATGAGACTAGGCATAGGCATTGTGGGCTAGGAAGGCCAAGGCATGCGTTGGCCGAGAGGAGCATGATAACGGGCAGAAATGCACGTTATCATAGTGCTAAGTTCTTAAACAATGTTGGATTGCGTTGGTGAAATATGTTAATTTGCGTCCATTAAGCATCAATTTCATAATATTATGGTTGCATGCGTTCATCGCATTAGAACAGTTGATTTCTGTATTTTTGTGCAGAATATGCGTTGACGCAATGCAAGAATTGCGATCATTGGAAAGCTTTGGTTGAACGCAACTCCACCGCAAGGCTTTGCGATGATTGTGTTTGCAAACATTCGCCTGAGAAGAATCGCCGCAACTTGGTCAGCGCAATATGGTGGCCGCATCTGGGTGAAAGGCTAATTAGTCGCGATGGGACAAAAAGCTGATGACAATCGAATCCGAATTAAGTTGACAGCCGATAACGATCACAAGTACATTCAGCTTTTCGATGACAAATATTCGGCGCATCAGTCAGGAATTAAAGTCGCCCCATCTATACAATCATAAGAGAGAAGCTGTCTTTCACCGTGGATGTTCTATAAATACCAAAGGCAGCCTTCAGAAAAGGGGTTTAGCTATCTTTTGTTCCACAAGTTCATGCCTCTATCCATAGTTTTTCTTTTCATTTTAAGGCGAAGTAAGAGAAGGTTGGTGACGCTGGAGATCGCTCAGGGAAACTCAAGAGAGAACCTTGAGGCGAAGAAGTAGAGAGCGGGCCGACTCTCGCGAGAGCGAGATTATCTTTTGAGCACGAGTAGAAAACAGTGTAAAAGCCTGGGCAGCAAGAGATTGCTACCAGGCCTTTTATTCTATACTTGCATTGTTATTTTGTACCTCATCTTTATATTTATACAATGGAAGTTCTATTTCTACATCTATTCACTCTCTTAGCACGCATGAGTAGCTAAACTAGTCGAATGGGTTGAGAAGAACTAAGCTAACATGACCTAGGAAGTTTATTGCTTGCGATTGTCTTGTTTTATGCTGTGCAAAAATCCCTTTAGAGTTACTTGAGAGAGAGTCCGAAGAAAGAACCTAAGACTCGAGAGCTAGGTTAGAATCTAGACTCGAAAGAGCAAGATTAGAATAACATAAACAAGAGATAGGGACTTAGAGATAAGCTATGTTTGTCAATCTACATCGCATGCATCCTAGAGATAGGAATGATATTATGTGGTCGCCTTATTTATGTGTGTGTTATCCTGTCATCGCATAAATAAGAATAGAGACTTATGTGTAGGTCCTATAGACTTATCACATATATCGCATGCGTTCTAGCATTAGAAGCCGTACAATTCGCATCGAGAGATGGTTTACTATTGTATGCATATTGCATGGTCGCAAAGCATGAACGCATTCTAGGAAGTGTTAGCCAAAACCCTTCTCAACCCGTTCACCACATATTCATTGCATCTCCCATTTACCAACTCTTTTCAAACTCCACCGCAATTGTTATTTTTCTTCATTAACGCAATCAACAACAAACTGACAATTTATTTATTTGGTTACCGCAAGGCTTTCATAAAAATTACCAACGCAATCTGTTTTCACAAGTCCCTGTGTTCGACCCTGGACTTACCAGGAAACTCGGAGGAATTTACACTTTGATTTCGCTGAGGAAACTTGAGTGCACAATGTAATTTCATCAATGCATATCATCCACATTTCCACTTCATAAAATTAAGCATCAAGTTTTTGGCGCTGTTCCCGGGGACTTCGGCAAAATAGAGTGCTAACAGCAATTTTTCTGATTTCTTTGCAGACTCTCAATCTCAATTAATTACGACCCAGAGATTGAGAGGACGTTTAGACGAAGATTGAGAGACCGCCAACAGCAACCACAGTCAGATAAAGAAGAGATGGTGAAGCAGCCTGGAAATGAAGCACCAAATGATAACAATGCCATGGCGAATCCAATCCTATCGGCAAACGATCGCAATAGACCCATTAGGGACTATGCATCGCTAAACCTCTATGATTTCTCCCCAGGAATCATGAGGCCTGCCTTCGACGGAAGCCGATTCGAAATGAAGTCGGTGATGCTGCAGATGATCCAGACTGAAGGTCAATTCGAGGAAGGCGTGGCGAGGACCCGCACGCCCACCTTCGAAGCTTTATTGAAATCTGTAATACTTTGTGTTCCCAAACATCTCTGCCGAAGAAGTTCAACTAACGTTGTTCCCATTTTCTCTATGTGATCAGGCTAGGAAATGGGCATATTCTCTCGAGCTGGGATAGATCACTTCTTGGGAAGAAGTCGTGGAAAAGTTTATGAAGAAGTATTTTCCACCTACTAAGAATGCCAGATGAAGGAAACTTATCACCAATTTTGAACAAGACATGGACGAATCGCTCAGCGATACCTGGGTGAGATTTAAGAGGTTGGTCTGGGACTGTCCACACAATGGGTTGCCAGACTGCCTTCAAATGGAGATTTTCTATCATGGTTTGAATCCCACTTCGTAGACTGCTGCCAATGCGGCAGCCGCTGGTGGTCTGTTTGATAAAACATATGACGAGGCGAAGAATATCTTGGATTTCCTCTCTAAGAACCGTGAAGATTGGAGAGAGTGTGACCAGAGATTGAGACTCAAAGACAATGACACAAATAATAGTGCTATTACTTCATTACAAAACTAGATGACCGCAATGATGAATTTAATCCAAAGAATTGCGATCCGCAACCTAACACTGCAAACTGGGCAAATCAACGCAATCAGTCAAAACATCGCAAGGTGTGCGACTTGTGGTGATGGGCATGCGATGGAAGATTGCCCGCAAAGTCTACAATCTATCTACTTTGTAAAGAATAATCTCTTTTCGAATACCTATAACCCTGGGTGGAGAAACCACCCCAAATTTGCTTGGAAGAATCAGTAACAAAATTTCCAACCCGTGGCGCAAAAAAAAGGGCCACCAGGATTCTTCCCACGTAACAACGATCAAACGAGCAACCAAGCAAGTAGCCCACAACCACTACAATCTTCCTCTTTGGAGAGCCTATTGAAGCAATACATAGAGAAAAACGAAATCGTGCTTCAAAGTCAGGCTACGTCCATCCGCAATCTTGAATTACAAATGGGCCAAATTGCGAGTGAGCTGAAGAATAGACAGCAAGGGGGGTTGCCGAGTTCAACTGAACTTCCATGCACCCGGGGGGATCAGTTAAAGAGAAATGTCAGGTGTGACATTGCGAAGTGGGAAAACTGTGGAGGGAGAAAAGAAGGAGCTTAGTCGAACAGCTTCTATCGTGGCTGAACCTGAGATTGCAGTGATTCAAGAAGAAGAAGGAGAAAAAGAAACAATAGAACCGGAGGTTGCATCGACCTCAAAGCCAATTGAAATGGGAACTGTGAAAGTTCAGTTACCCCTTTTCTCGCAGAGACTAAGGAAGAAAAAGAATGAAGAGGTACAGTACTAACGCTTCTTATCTATGTTAAAGCAATTACATGTTAATATTTCCTTCAGTGAAGAGATTGAGGAGATGCCTGCCTACGCCAAGTTTCTGAAGGATATGGTAACTAAGAAGATGGGAGTTGGAAAATTCTCCACGGTGGCATTAATACAAAGTTCAAAATCAATAATTCCACTGAAGATGAGTGACCTTAGGAGCTTTACTATACCATGCTTCATAGAAGGACTATACATCGGGCAAGCCCTATGTGTCCTGGGAGCCAGCATAAATTTGAAACTTTGTCAATTTTTAGACAACTGAATGTGGGGCAACTTAGGCCTACAACAGTGACTCTCCAACTGACCGACAGATCTCTAGTGCATCCAGAGGGAAAGGTGAAAGATGTGCTGATAACCATTGACAAATTTATCCTGCCAGCTGACTTCATCATTTTAAACTATGAGGCCGATAAAGATGTGCCCATCATTCTGGGACGACCTTTTCTATCAATAGGTCGTGCTCAAATTGATGTGCATAAAGGGAAAATCACTTTAAGCGTCAACGGAAAGAAGCTCAAGTTTAACATAATTCATGCCATGAAGTTTTCGGATGAAGAAGACATGCATGACGCTGATGATGATCAGAATGCGATTGAAGAAGAAAAGTTTGATAAAGAGAATGAAGAAGAGGATGCCAGCGCATCCATTGTTGCCTGCAATGTGATCATAATAAAAACAAACAAGGAGGAAGAAATGATCGCAAAGCAAGAAGTAGAGCCAACAGAAAAAGAAGAAAGAAAAACAGCGCAACCTTCCCTAGTAGAACCACAAATACTTGAATTAAGACCCTACCAACCCATCTAAAGTACGCATTTTTGGGGCAGAATGAAAAGTTGCCAGTTATCATTTCCTCTACGCTCAACGAAGACCAGAAGAATGCATTGATGAGCATTCTAAGGAAGCATGTGCGGGCAATTGGCTGGATGCTCCCCGACATTAGAGGAATTAGTCCTACGTACTGCATGCAACGCATTCGTCTTGAAGATGACCACAAAGCAACAATTGAACATCAACGTAGACTCAACCCTACAATGAAAAAGGTCGTCAAGAAGGAGATCATTAAATGGCTAGATTCGGGCATTATCTATCCTATAGCAGATAGCACATGGGTCAGCCCCGTGCAGTGTGTGCCAAAGAAGGGTGGCATGACGGTAGTCTCGAATGAAAATAACGTATTAATACTGCAAAGGACTATCACTGGATGGCTCATTTGTATGGACTACCACAAGCTGAATGCGGCCACGAAGAAAGATCATTTCCCTCTGCCATTCATTGACCAAATGCTAGACTGACTAGCACGGAATGACTTCTACTGCTTCCTAGATGGTTATGCCTGATACAATCAAATTATGATAGCTCCAGAAGATCAAGACAAGACCACATTCACCTGCCTATATGGGACATTTGCTTTTCACCGCATGCAGTTTGGCCTCTGCAATGCGCCAAGCACGTTTCAAAGGTGCATGATGGCCATCTTTTCAAATTATCTCGAAGACTCTGTGGAAATATTTATGGACAACTTCTCAGTTTATGGGAAAACTTATGAAGAAAAAGATACTGAAGAGATGCAAAGAGAAGAATCTGATGCTTAGTTGGGAAAAATTCCATTTCATGGTGAAGGAGGGCATAGTGTTGGGACATAAGGTTTCTTGAGATGGATTGAAGGTGGACAAAGCAAAAATCGAAGCAATTGAAAAACATCCACCTCCAACTAGCGTGAAGGCTGTACGAAGATTCTTGGGGCACGCTAGATTTTACAGGCGATTTGTCAAAGACTTTTCTAAAATAGCACGACCACTGAGTGCGTTGTTAGAGGCTGACAGAAAATTTGAGTTTGACAACAACTGCCTCAACGCATTCAGAGTTTTGAAAGATGCGTTGATTACCGCACCCATAGCGCACGATTGGACACTACCATTTGAAATAATGTGCGACGCAAGCGGGTATGTGATGGGAGTAGCTTTAGCGCAAAAGAGAAAAACAATCTTGCATCCCATCACATATGTGAGTAAAACATTAAACCCTGCTCAGACCAATTATACCACCACAGAGAAAGAACTTCTGGCGGTCATTTTTGCGTTGGAAAAATTTCGGGCATATCTGTTGGGAACAAAGGTACTCATCCACACTGATCATTCGGCGATCAAATACTTAATGACAAAGAAGGATGCAAAGCCGAGGTTGATCAGATGGGTTCTCCTCCTTCAAGAATTTGATATAGAAATAATAGACCGGAAAGGGATAGAGAATCAAGTTACGGATCACTTGTCTAGACTAGAAAATCTTGAGGTTGGCCACAATGAGTCTGAGGTGAGTGTCGTATTCCCCGATGAGCAGCTATTCCATATAGAAGAATTGCCCTGGTATGCAGACATAGTCAATTATTTGGTTTGAGAGCAATGTCCTGAAGATTACACCTACCACCAACAGAAGAAGCTCAAGCATGAATGCAAACATTATTATTGGGATGAGCCCAATCTATATAAAAAAGGTGCAGACCAAATTTTTCGATTATGCATACCAAATGCTGCTCAACGATGCATATTATCGCAATGTCACGACTCACCATATGGTGGCACTTTGGAGGGCAGCATACCGTAGCCAAAGTTTTGCAGAGTGGATTCTTTTGACCTACATTGTTCAAGGATGCGGCTGACTACGTAATGAAGTGTGATCGGTGCCAACGCACAGGTAACATTTCATGGAAACATGCAATTCCAATGAACACTATCTTGGAGCTTGAATTGTTCAACGTATGGGGGATTGATTTCATGGGACCATTCCCTCCTTCGAATAGTAAACGTTATATTTTATTAGCCGTCGATTATGTCTCTAAGTGGGTAGAGGCAATAGCATGCGCCGCAAGTGATGCGACGGTAGTCTCCCAGTTCCTGAAGAAACATATTTTCACTCATTTTGGCACTCCCCATGCCCCCATAAGTGATGAAGGGTCCCACTTTGTCAACCATAATATTAAGGAGCTGCTACACAAATACTACATTCTCCACAAAGTGGCCACCGCATACCATCCGCAAACGAATGGTCAGGTTGAGGTGTCCAATAGAGAAATTAAGCTGATACTTGAGAACGTAGTAAGGCCTTCATGGAAAGATTGGGCAACAAAGCTTGACGATGCGTTGTGGGCATATCGAACTGCATTTAAAACACCAATAGGTATGTCCCCATATGTGTTGGTATTTGGCAAGGCGTGTCATTTGTCTTTGGAGCTAGAATATAAGGCACTGTGGGTGGTAAAGAAGCTGAATTTTGATTTGAAGAAAGCAGGAGAAGTGCGAAAAATGCAACTGGTCAAGCTAGAAGAATGGAGGATTAACGCATATGAAAATGCGAAGATTTACAAAGAGTGCACCAAGCACTGGCATGACAAATGCATATGCGGTAAAAACCTCCAAGTCGGGCAAAAGGTCTTACTCTTCAACTCACGTCTACGGCTCTTCCTAGGAAAACTAAAGTCACATTGGTCCAAACCGTTCATAGTTAGACAAGTATTTCTGCATGGCGCGGTTGAATTATCAAATGATGATGGAACCAACATATTCCAAGTTAATGGGCAGCGAGTAAAGGCATATCATGGAGAAGGATGGCATCGCCAAGTCGACTCAATGGAACTAAAGAACTTTGAATAAAGAAGGAAGTAGGTGGTCCCTACGTTATCCAACGATCGCAATCCATCAGGTATGCAAGCTTTGGGAAGCATCAATTCTTCAATTCTTCTCTACTATTTGGAATTTTTAGTATATCTTTTCAGTCTTTATCTATCCTTATTTTTCTATTTCTATTTCTATTTCTACAAAAAAAAATGAAGATTGTGCTAGCGAGTTTTGTTTTGTTTAAAATAATTTGACCCTCTCCTTATTATTTTTTATTTTTGCAACGATCGAGGTGCTGGATTGCGAAGATGTTATGCAAAGAAGCCACTTATCTCACTCCATCACCGCAATCTAAAGAAGAGAGATCGCCGCAAAGATGGATGTGTCAATACACAAATGCGGGCAACAATGCAAAGCTGGGTATGTTGAGGACTGTTAGATTGGTAGAGACATAATTTAGCTCTACAGTGAACTCTATCTTCTGTTTGCCCTTGTCAAAAGCCTGTCTTTCACCTTTCCACCTAAGACTAGAAAAACCAACACCAGAGACATCACCTAAAGGCTTACCTTTTGTTATAATTTTATCAAGAGCCTCAGATCCTGAGTTTGGCATTCTCATAGACTTGCACATTGACTTCTTTTTATACTTGACTTGGTTCAACTCACCCTTCAGATCACCAATGTCTATGATTATCAGCCAACAGAGATTCAATTCTTTCATTTTGAGTGTCAAGAACTTTTGTATCATCGTGCCATTTTTTAAATACCATTTGACAAAAGAGATCAGATTTTCATAAGTTGTGGTGTTAGATGAGATGTAACTAACAAGAGCATTAACATCTACATCAGAATCACAGCTTTCATCAGAATTGTCATTAGATAGAATAAGGACATAGATTTTGTTTTTCTTCTCTAAAAAGTTGGGACATTCAGTTTGGTAGTGTTCGTAACCTTCACACTCTATGCACCAAAAAAAAAAATCTTTGTTGGAGCCCAATACTTGTAACGATCCGATTTCTCGAGATCTCTAACTAGAGTCATTACTACCATGCATGTAATTTTAAAACCAAAGCTAGTTGACCATTTAGACTCAAAATAAAAATTTTCTAAATAAGTAAACATTCTAAGAAAACAATCTAAAAATTCCTAAAATAAGGTTTTATCCCAAACATAAGTAAATAGAATAGAGTAAAATAAAATATTTAAATCTAAAATTATTAAACTTGATTGTTCCCAAATAAAAAATTTAAAATTTCTTAGAAACTTGACACTGAGCAAAAGCATTACCTAGTCTGATGGCACCGCCAACAGATCTCCTCATCATTTGCCTGATACTTTATTTCCTTTACCTGAAAAAAAAATATTATGTGAAAGGATGAGTGTATAAAATACTCAGTGAGTAAACCCACTACTAGGGTCAGATTATGCAATCACATGCAAACATGAACTGAATGATTTAAAACTAGTGGGACCTAAAACATTTCTTTTATGATTTTCACTATATTTCCTTTCCCCTGGATGTGTAGCAATTTCATATACATCAGCTCAATGTACATCAATTTCATATATATTTAACCCTGAATCTGTGCATTCATCAATTTCATTCATAGGTGTGCATCAATTTCATACACACTAAAATCCATCTAAGCACACCAATTTCATGTAACATAGAGTTGTTAGTCTTCATCGATATCATGTATAGATGTGCATCAATTACATACACACCAAAATCTATCTAAGCACATCAATTTCATGTTACTTGGATCTTTTGGACTTGTATCAATTTCATGCAATCAATAATTGTGAAAAGAAAGGAGGATTAAAATTATGATTTTACTATGTTATGTAACATACACATATGCATAAGGTCCCACATAATTTCATATAACTAATTGAAACGCACTCCAAAAGCCCGTTCTTTGGGCTTAGAATTCAGTTAGTTTAGTGCTTAAATTGAGACCGTTGATGCTTTTTATGTTTAATTGTAGAAAATCGAGCAATTTGATCGAAATAAGTAATTTTGAGGATAAAATAACCATTTTGCCCCTGTACCGAGCATAATTACCTTTTCAAGAGCGTAGCATTACATTAAAAGACAAAATCAAATAATTGGAGAGCATACAATCCATAAGGATGATACTCCATTCAAGATTTATTACTACGATACGTTCGATTGTGTGCCTGTCATATTTTTGGCATCTTTTCCAGGGATTGGCAATAGAATCTTTGTTTAATATTGTGAAAACAAAGCTAGTCTTAATTTGGGTTCTATTTTATTTTAATTTTTTTATTTTATTGTTTTTCTTTTATCTGAGGTATTCGGTGTATGCAATGAAATCATCGATATGACATTTTTCCTTTGGATATAGAAATCAAACAAACATTGAGAAAAGTCAAGAGAAATTTGAGAATTGAGTTTGCAACGACAGGAGAACGAGTGAACACGACGACCATTAAAGATTATTTCTATTTGGCTGTTCTTGAGTCATAGCCTTGGATCGTTGATAAAAGCAACCAATTTTGAATTAAAGACTGGTTTAATTCAAATGGCATGAGATGGTGCATTCAGAGGAACACCGAATGAGGATTCACATAAACATATTTGTGATTTCCTAAAAAATTGTAGAACGGTTCAATTAAATAGGGTCTGTAAGGATGCTAGTCATTTAAGATTGTTTCCATTTTCTTCACAGGACAAGGTGAAAGGTTGGTTGGCGTAACTTGCAAAGGAAGCATAACCAATTGGGAAGAACTGGCTCAAGCCTTACTCAACAAATTCTTGCCGCCATCAAAGACAAGCAGGTTGAGAACTGAAATTGGAACATTTAGGCAAAGAGAGGATGAGCAATTGTTTGAGGCTTAGGAGAGATACAAGAAGTTACTAAGAAAGTGTCCCCAACATGGATATTCTGACTGGCTCCGAATCCAATTTGTTTTACAACAGATTGACCAGCATGACAAAATCTATATTAGATGCTGCAGTAGGTGGTTCAATCTTCTCCAAGATTGTTGAAGCAGCTCGAGCATTGCTTGAGGATATGGCTGTAACCAGTTATAATTGGCATCAAGATCAGTTTACATCCAGAATGGCAGGGATTTATGAGCTCGATGAGGTAAATTCTTTAAAAGCATAGTTGGCTTCCTTAACTAATGTGATTAGTTATTTGTCTATAGGAACCTAACCATTAATTAATTGCTTCAATGGCGCCTCTTAATGCAAACCTATCATAGGAGACACTTGACTCTGAACAGGCCAACTATGTACATCGATCCAATTAATTTCAAGGATCACACCAGTCTTCTCAGTTTTTCTCATAACAGATGTACCAACCTACCTAATATCATCCAGGTTTGTGTAATCATGAAGACTTTTTCATATGCTAATACCAAAAAAATTTTACAATCCTCTCTAGATTTTTTTTTTCTTCTCAACCACATACTAAGAAGAAACCATCTATGGAGGAATTACTTGGGAAATTTATTAAGGAATCAAGGAATAGGACAAACTTCTTGGAGAGCACTATAACAAGTCATGGGAAAGCCATCCTGATTATTGAAGTTCAGCTTAGGAAGATGACAACTGCCACAAATACTTTGAGAAAGGTAGTTTCCCTAGTTATATCGAGACCCCAAGGAAGAATAAAAAACAATAACTTTGAGAAGTGGGAGGAATATAGTGAATCCAGTGGTGAGTAAGGAAGAAGAGCAAGTTACAGTAGAACCTAGAATTGATGAATGAAAAGAAAGTATTGAGAAAAGTGCTTATAGGAAGGTGGATGATGTACCTATACTACCGAATTCAGGGAGTAGTCCTGATCTCTGACCTACTGTTATTAATAACATCCTCTATCCCCAACATTTTAGAAAAAATAAATTGAAGGAACAATTTTCAAAGTTTTTAGAGATTTTTAAAAAAACTTCACATTAATATTCTGTTTCCTGATGCTTTTAACATATGCTAAATTATGTGAAGTACATGAGAGACATGCTGTCAAATAAGAAAAAAATTGAAAAATTTGAGATGATGAGTTTGACTGAGGAATGCAGTGCCATACTGTAAAAGAAGTTGCCTAAAAAACTAAAAGACCCTTGGAGCTTCACAATCCCCTGCACCAGAGGAAATGTAATGGTAAGTAAAGCCTTTTATGATTAGGGAGCTAAAAAAATCTGATGTTGTAATCTGTGTACGGGAAATTGGATATAAGGGAAGTGCAACTGACGATTATATCACTTCAACTAGCAGATCGTTCTCTTACTTACCCTCGAGATATATTTGAGGATGTGTTAATTAAAGATGGTAAGTTTATTTTCTCTGCAGATTTTGTTATGTTGGATATGGAGGAGGATGCGAAAGTCCTGATCATCTTGGGATGACCATTGTTTGCCACAGGTAAAGCCTTGATTGATGTCTAAGAAAGTAAGATCACCTTAAGAGTTGATGATGATGAGGTAAAGTTTAACATCTATGAAATTTTTTTACTCTTAAAATTCTTGTTATAAGATAGATGGACTAGATAATGAATTTGATGTTAAATTAGGGTATGAAAAATTAGCAAAGCATCTTGATCAGAAGCATGTTTCTTCTTATGATAAAAATCCTAGTGATTTTATGTGTTCAAAACCTTGTTCTAAGTTGAAGCATAGAAAGTCAATGGAGACGCATGCCAAAGAACTTGTGGTTAGTCCTATGACATGCTGAAGGATGGTACAATAAATTTTCTTGATTATGTCCATCAATGTGATGTTGAGTTGATCGATAAGGAAAAGTTTAATATTATTTTTTTGGCAATTGCAATACTGCTAATTATTCATGTAAATGCCAGTATGGGTGAGATTTGTTGATTCCATGTGATTCAGTGTAGGAAATAATGAAACCACCTTGGGATTTGCTTGACATATGAGCCATTTCTAACTAGAGACATTAAAACTACCACTTCTTGGAGGAACCCAAGTGCTTTCAATTTTGCTTTGTTTTGATTTCTTTACTTTTGTTTTCAATAAGTTTAGTAAGAGTTCTCTCATTTTGGTTTGGTTCGTTGATTTTCAAGATTACTCTCATGGCCAAGTACAATTTCACTAGCAAGATTTCTAGATCCCCACTTATGCCCATGCTAGTATCACTCTTTTGTTATGTGACTGGTCTTCATTTTCTTGCATTAGGAACAATTCTTAATTTCAAGTTTTGAGTAGGGGTGTCCTCGTACTTTGTACTTATTGTGTTTGGCTTACCCAGCTATGCATGGTAATTGGGGATTATTGTCTTATGCATGTTAATCTTTGAGTGGCTAATTTTGGGATGAATTATGTCAATTTTGAGTGCTAAAATATGATGCATGCTTTAATTTTGAATTTGATGAGTATGTGATGACTATGATTGCCTAATTCTATATATATACGAGATGATCTACTGTAGAAATAGGATAACATACTCCTAAATTAAGTTTTCTTTAAGTGCCTCTCTGATTCCCTTAGATATTTGAGCATGTAGTCATGTTAGTTTAAGTTTCTAATGACGAAGCATGAGTTTACTTGAATTAATCAAGTTATCACCTCAAAAGGTCCTGAAATGAGTTAGGAAGTTCTTTGTGTACTATGTAGTTTTGTTACTAGATTGACTGGAAAAGAAAAGTATTTAAAAAAATATATAGAAAAAGAAAGGAACTAGTCTAAAGAAAATTACGCCTCCTTCCTGTTAAAGCTTAGGAAGTGAGTAAGCTTAGGCACTTTGACTGAGTCATTGCTCGTACTTAGATGTCACTCATAAAACCCATGTGGGCAAGCCAAAAGGAAGGTAGTGTGTCATGAGAAGTTCTTCTTTTATCTTGAAAAAAAAAAAAAAAAGAGAGAAAGAGTATATGAGAATAAATGTCAATTTAGTGATCCTTTTGTTACATGAATGATAAAGAAAATTTTGATAATTTTCACTAAATCAGAGTAGGGAAACACTAAAAAGATTCATTTAAAATCATGATAAATTATTACGACTTAAATAAAAGGGTTTGCACACATACACGTGAGGGATTATGAGATATGAACTTGAAATCTCTTAATGTTAGGATATATCTAAAATGTTTCTGCTAGTGGATCTAATGTGCCTATTCCAAATAATGAGGTTTTGAGTCATTTGCATGTTTGTTTGAATTTCTCCTATAGTCTTGTTCTTTCTTGCTTGGGACTAGCAAAGTTATAAGTTTGGAGTGGGGAAATGCACTCCAAAAGTCCAGTTTTTGGACTTCGAATTCAGTTCGTTTAATGCTTAAATTGAGATCATTGATGCTTTTTATGTTTAATTGTAGGAAATCAAGCAATTAGATTGGAACAAGTAATTTTGAGGATAAAATGACCATTCTGCCCCTGGACCAAGCGTAATTACCCTCTCAAGAGCATACCGTTACGCTAAAATGCATAATCATACAAACAGGATAGTGTAGCTACACTACTGTAGAGCGTAGCAATGCTCTGGATTAATACGTGCGTCCATTTTGTTACGAATTGTAGCTATGCTGCTATACAATGTAATTACGTTGTGGGCACTGCATTTAAAATTGGATCTGCTGTAGAAATTGAGAAGGGGAAAAAAAGCGTCATAATTGGGTAGATTTTTTACCTAATTGAAAGAGAACCATCTAGAAAATGCAGCCATTGTTGGAATTGATTTGAATCTCCACAACGAATGTTCGAGAGATAAAAATCATGTCACAACAACAGTGAAGGGAGATTACATCATCTATTTTTCTATCTTTCTTATTCTCCATGTTGATTTTCTATTTTAGATCTTTTTTTTAAAAAAAAAAAAAAAAACATGAGTAGCTAAACCTCTCAATTCTAGAGTTATTATTATTATGGGCTTTCTTGAATAGACTTTTAACGTTTGAATAAATTGTATAGTGATTAAATTTTAATTTCTCTATGTGAATCCATTTGTTTGATTGACCATTAAACGAATGTATGTTAGGCTGAATTTTTTGCTTGGAAAAGAGAAGTTTAGTTGGAACTGAGTGATAATCTATTATTTCATAATGCATGAAAATGTAGAGAATAATAGGGGTTGAAAATGAAGGGACATAATGTAACATGTTTATAACATAAGGAAAAGATTCAATTTGGTATAGTTACACTAGAATGGTTGTACTTGAAAAAGGATATCATGCTTATAGACTCCTAGGCTCTTTTGACCTAAGCAATTGATTCATTTGTTAATAGCTGATTGGAATTTCATAGCGGAACAACATCCTAGATCCATTATCTCATTAAATTATTGGTTTTGTTTTCTGATTTAATTAAATTGCAATAATGAACCTTAATTTTCGATCATCGAAATAAAATTAGCTCGTAAATCACAATAGCGAGCCAAAAATTCTTCAAATCCAATCCCTAAAGACCATACCCCATTTGGGATTTATTACTACGATACGTATGTTTGCATGCCTATCACTAATAATGCCAAACATATAACTGATCGTGAATGTTAATAATAAATTTCATAATAAAACATGTATACATGACATGCTCAACATAAGTCTCAAATACAATTTAGTTGACGATTCCAAAAATATTAGATATAAATTTTTGCCTAGCACTTAAGGCAGTTCCAATAGTAAAGTCAGTTACCTCAATATCTCACAGTAATCAAATAGTCTTATCTTTGTCTCACAAAATTTTGATTCAAAATCTCAAAGAGGTTTTTCTCTTGACTTGAATGGATTGCCCAATTATAAGCACAATAAAATTGTGGATGTTAAGAGTACAATTCTACCAAGAATAACTTGTATCTTACCAAAAAAAAGGTCGAAACCACAAATACTGATGGACGACAACTTACACCCTTCAAAATATCTTATCATCGTGAGTGGGGGTTTGAAAGAAGAGAAAAGAAATACCAAGGGTTAACTAAAAAAATCAAATCTCAGATCCCTTTAACTCAAATTCGAGATTATCTTTCCAAAATAACTTAATTTTCCCTCAAATCTCAAAACTAAAAGGGAGATAGATCTCAAATTCTTTAACAATTAACTCCAAAATCTCCATCTCCATATCTCTTATCATATAAACTTAAATTAATTATCTTCTCAAATTATCTCAATTTTAGCTTCAAAATAAAAAAAATTAAAGGAACCTAAAATCCAATAATTTGAGACAAACCAAATCCTTCCAAATAATCAATTTGAGTCCTCGTAAAATTAATTATCTCATCGATTGTTTTAAATGATCTTCAAACTTCTAAAATTAAAGGAAAACTAAAACTCAATAATTTGAGATAATTAACTTAAATTTTCCTAAAACTCGGGATGTTACATTATTTTCTCCTTATGAACTTTCGTCCTTGAAAGTTCTAATCAAACGAACATCTAAATTCTTAGTCCTTAACTCATCCATTCATTTTCAAGCTACTTCATCGACATGAGTGAAGAAGCACCTCAAACTTTTGTGGTGTGGAAGAAATTATACTTTCTTTCCATATTAATAACACCTACAAATCTCCAACCCACAAAAATTGATGACAAAACCCAAATCATGAGTTAAATGGTTTTGCATACCCCTAACAACTGTCACTAACAACAAAGCGACTCTATTACATCTGCCATTAATCTTGTTAGCCAACACCTGAGTGTCTCACTGATCTCTTTCTTATACCTATAGCTTAAACTTCCTTAGGCCTTGACCCCTTGGAGTGTAGATCTTCCGAATGAGAGTGTAAAGAAATCCCCTTATGGAAGTAATCCGTGCTAACACCATACTCAACCAACCATCCCATGACTAAAATAACTTGAAAACTTCATGTATCCAACACTATCAATGACACAACCAGCACTCAGTATGCTAGTAAAACCTAACATGCTCTTTTTCTTTCACACGCCAAAACCATAACTTTAGATACTGATTAAACATGGCCTGACAGTTTTGACTATAACTTAGCATGTTATACAAATTCTAAAGAAACGAATAAATGTAAGGAAGCACAATCACAAACAGCACTAGAGGATAAGGACTTCGAACGAAAAGTGTATCTTTCATTAGTCAGACCTCTTGGCCTCGTGTCGAGTCACAACATTCTCCCTATCCTAATGTTGTTGTCAACTTCAACCTCTCTGATTTTAACTCAAGGATTGATCCCTACCGTCTGCAGTGTTCCTATAGGGCACCTATCTACCATATGCCCTTTCTCTCCGCAACAAAAATACACCCCTACACTGGCTAAGCAACATCCCTAATGACATTTTTCGCAAGATGTATAGACTGGCTTTTCCTTTTTGGCTGTTAACAACTAGGAAGACTATTATCTGAAGTGTCATACCAATCTATCTTTTTTATGACTTTCTTGGTGAGGCTTGGAAACCTTCTGCTCTACCTTCCTTTTCTGTTCTAGTTCCTACTTCCAACAACCTCCTGTACTCATCCCCTTCCTGAGAATCAACATCAATCCTTACTGCTAATCAAAGCACTGCAGCATAGGTTATGGGTTCATGAGCATGTACCAAGTCTCGTAATCCCCCAAGCCCTAAATGAACCACTCTGTCCTTGTCAGCTCAGTGGCCACCAATTCAGGGGCAAAATGGGACGACTTGTCAAACTCTTGCTCATACTCCTCCACTGACATAAGCCTTTGCTTCAAACTTAGAGATTCAGCATGCTTGTTGTACCGTATGTTGGGACAAAAGTATTTTTCATAGAAATACTCTTTAAACTGGTACCACAATGCTAGCCCCTCACTGGTATCTATCATCTTTTTCACTAAACACCACCATATCTTCACGTTATCTATCAACACAAAAATTGTACACTAGAGTTTCTGATCCTCTGGCACTTCCAATAATGGAAAATTGTCTCGAGGGAGGACTACCACATGGCCTTCGTAGGGTCCTTCAGCAACCCATCAAAAGTGCGAGGGTTGTATTTTCTAATATCCCTAAAGTGTTTAGCTTCAAGGGATAGGTCCTGAACATTCTGATTCTGGGGTTGGGTTGGTTGCACCTAAACTGGTGGTATTAGTATCTGATGAGTTTGAATAGTTTGAGCTACCTGCTCTACCATTGCACTGCAGACTAGTTTTTGTATCTTCCCCATCAAGATGATGTAACAACTTCCTCAATCCATGCAGCCATTGAATCCTCATCATTCTGAGCACCAAGTGGGGTTGGAGCTACTGGAACATTCTAACTCCCACCGGCTCCATCCCCTTGCGCTCCAGACACATCTTGGACTTGTGGATCTTGAACTGGTGAATCCTAAACCCCTCTTCTGACCTTCCTTTTCACCCTGAGTTTTGGTGTCATACCTTAACATTTACACATAATCAACTTCTACTAGATTCCTCATTAAAAATAATAATAATAATAATAAATATGACTACTAAGACATTAAGTAAAGCAAGATCTCATATATAACATGCTGAAAACATTTACTTGAAAGATATACGATGATGAAGAATCTGTTAATGGGCTATAGGACACTCTGGACTTACATTATAAATCAGTCTATAGAACCTATAACCTTGTTTTGATACTAACTATAATGACCCAGCTTTTCGAGATCTCTAATTGGGGTCATTAATACCATGCATGTAATTTTAAAACCAGACCTAGTTGACCATTTAGACTCAAAATAAAAATTTTCTAAATAAGTAAACAATCCAAGAAAACAATCTAAAAATTCATAAAATAAAGTTTAATTTGGTATCCCAAAAATAAATAGAATAGAATAAAATAAAATAAAATAGTTAATCCTTACTAAACTTGATTGTTCCCAAATAAAAGATTTAAAATTTCTTAGAAACTTGACATTAAGCGGAAGCATTGCCTAGTCCCATGGCATCATTAACAAATCTCCTCATCATTTTCCTAAAAAACAATTAAATGAAAGGATGAGTATAATAAAATACTCAGTAAGTAACTCCACTACAAGGGTCAAACTATGGGATCACATGCATGAAGGAATACACAAGCATGCAACGAAGGCAAATAAAATCAATAAGCACTCTAATTATATTAAATTTGAGTTCTAAAGCATGCTAAAACATATTTTCAGAAGTGGATTTCAAGATGAACGTACCTTTGATGATTTCTTCCAATTCTAAGTTGCTCTTCACGTTAATCTAGTTCCAAATCGACCTGAACTACCGAGAGATCTTCTCTATTATTTTCAGCCTTGAATTTGAGTGGTGGAACTTAGATTTGAGTGAATTTAGGTTTTGATGCGTGTTGTTATGCGATGAAATAATGGTAAAGAATGCGATGGTGGAAAATGCATTGTGCATGCAAGTTTTCTCAGCAAGATCCAAGTATAAATCCTACTAAGTTGCCTGGTAAGCCCAGGGTCGAACTCAGGGACTAAGGAAAACAGTATGCAATGGTAATTTTTAGATCACTTTGCGGTAACAAATAAATCAAGGGGTTGGTTGATTTGTTGTTTACAGTATAAAGTGTAGGCGGCAGAGTTGAGAAAAGAGTTAATATTACGAAAGATGCGATGAGTATGCGGGGGAACAGGTTGGGAAGGGGTTTAGCTAACACTTCCTAGGATTGTGTTCATGTTATGCGATAATGCTACACACATACAACGGCAAATCATCTCTCAATGCAAATGCTACGACTTCTAGTTTTAGAACGCATGCGATATATGCGATGATGTCTATAGGACTTACATCTAAGCCTCCATTCTTGTCTATGTGATAATGAATGACACACACATATACAAGGCGACTGCATACTACCATAACCTATCTCTAAGGTGCATGCGATGCATGTTGGCAAACAGAGCTTATCTCTAAGTCCATATCTCTTGCTTATGCAGATCTAATTTTACTCTCTCGAGTCTAGATTCTAACCTAGCTCTCTCAAGTCTTAGGTTCTTTCTTTAGACTCTCTCTCAAGTAGCTCTAAAGGGTGTTAAGCGCAATATAAGACAAGATGATCGCATGCAATGAAGATCCTAGGTCATGTTAGCTAAGTGCTTTTCAACCCATTCGATACTTTAGCTACTCATGCATATTTTAAAGAGAGTGAACAAATGTAGAAAAGCAAGTTCCATTCTATATATATATATATAATCGAAGTACAGAATAACAATGAGGAATAAGAATAAAGAGTCTGGTAGCAATTTCTTACTTCCCAAGGCTTTTACACTGTTCTTCTTTATTTTGCTCAAAAGATATTCTTGCTCTCGCAAGAGTCGGCCCTCTCTGTTTTTCCACGCTCTCTGACACTCTCTCGAGCTGACCAGGACGATCTTCCGGCGTCTTTTCCCTTCTCTTGCTTCCGCCTTCTAAGTATAAGAAAACTTAGAACAAGGCTAACTATCGTCTATATGGTGAACTCTAAAACTGAGCAAACCCTTCAATGAAGGTGGCCTTCAGTATTTATAGAGCTTCAAGGTAAAAAGCTTCTTCTCTCTTATGATTGCACTGATGGGATGATATTAATTCTCTGTCTGATGCGCCGAACAATTGTCACCGAAAAGTTGAGTGTACTTGCTACAGTATGTCGTTAACGGCTTGTCAACTTAATTCAGAATCGACCGTCATCAGCTTTCTGTCCCATCGTGATTTATTAAGCTTTCACCCAGATGCGGCCACCTTGATGTGCTGGCCCTATGCGGCCATCTTTTTTAATAGATTTTCGCGAGCGCAAATGATCGCATAGCCTTGCAGTCGCAATCTCTTAATGCACTCAGATGTGTAATTTCTTCGGATCGCATTTCTGCCTTGTGCCAACGCATTTTCTGCACAAAAATACATAAGTTAGCTGTTTTAATGCGATGGACGTATGCGATCGCAATGTTGTGAACTTAATGCTTTTGGATGAAATATTGTATATTTCTACCATCGCAATCCTGCGTTGTTTTATAACTTTGCGTTGTAATAACATGCATTTCTGCTCGTTATCAGGTTTGAAGAGGAAGAAGAAGAAGTAACAGAAAACTTATTTTCTAGCTTCAGAACTCTCTCCTCTTCCAAATTTCAGGAGTTTTTATTCAATCACCATGCAAGCACTCTTTAGCATCCACAACCACCAGCTGTTTGACAATTTCAAGTGGAATGCAGTGTGTGATTTGCATGATTCACACCTCATGCTTGGGTGTCTGTGGGAAAAACCCACTAAACATCTAATTTCAAATTTTCCAAGTTCCCAATTGATTTCTTTTAATTAATTCTATAATTAATCAAAATTTAATTTAATTAATTATCAGTTAATTAAATATAAAATTATAAAATATAATTTCTTAAATTGAATTTAAAATTGGAATTTAAATTTATTTTTAATTAATTAAATATTTTTAATTAATTAATTTAATTTAATATCGAATATTAAATTAATCACACATCTAATGTTAAACATGAATCCTATTCATGTAATTAATATTTAAAGCAATATTTAAATATTATAAACTCTCCAATTTCGTCCAATTTCAAAAAATTAATCGTTAATTATATCGAATAACTAAGCAAACCCTAATTTGATTTTGAACTAATTCAAACTCAAACCCTAATTTAAATTTGAACATTCTCAAATTGAAATTCAAATTGATATAATTCCAAATTCACTAAATTTATTAATTCAAGGTGTTCATGTTTTACGAGCTAATAGAGGGACCTTATGGACCTATAGATCATGGGCTTCAACAATTAAGATTAATTGGCTAGACTCTTTAGACTGAATTAATTAGTATTTGTTAGCTATCAAGTCACACAACTATAGCTCGATAGTTGCACTCTCCTCACTATAGATATATTTGTGTCCATATGATATAACTATAACTCGTAAGTCGACCCTTCACAGGTTATTCATAATACCAACTGGATCAATGTGTTGTTTTACCCTCGATATTATGTTTTGTTCCTTAAGTTCCAACAGATTCTCTAATGACAATTGATTTATGATCCAATCACTAAACTGGATGCCTTTCGAGCCAGTGAGAGGGTGGGGCCCCTTGTTCAAGACCTAGATTAAGTATTTAAGAGAATAACCTTTCTCCTATCCCTAAATCAGGTAGGCGTGAATTCCGTCTTGCACCCTATGTCCCCAGCTATCTACCCGATCTTACCCCTGAAATGGAAGGCTTATTGAGTCGGTGCTGTTGAGCCAACCCTCACCTATGCAAATCTAAGGATAATCCCGAATAAATAAGAGTTCATAGTTAGTTCAGGATTAAGATCGAATTATCTAGGTTATCTAAGCGAAATAGTCAATCTTAAATAGTAAACAATGTTATAAAGTAAGAGTGACTTATTTCTTGGTCTGATCTTATGCAAACTCATTGCATATGACGCCTCCACTCCTTATGTCAATACATAAACGAACCAGGATCACTTCATTTGTAGTATCGTTATAACAACTTGTAACAACTACAGAGTACGCCGCATCCAATAGTGTTACTAGAATAAGGTACCCCACTTTAATAATGTACTATAGACCGTTTTGGCTATTTACTCGAATTCGATCCATCTTTATGTCCCTACATAAAGTTCAAGTATTCATATAATAGTCATGGATCTTAGTATATTGGATTTAGACTCTATGAATGCAATTAATAGATTCAATGCCTTTATTGAAGAAATGTTGAATAACATCTTTTATGGATAATAGAATATGTTTAACTTTTACAAACTGCGAGTTGTAGGACATAAAACCCAACAATACTCCCACTTGGACTAAAACTCCAGTGGATCAATATATATACAAATATATACAATGTTGAGTTACACAAAGAGAACAAAAAGTATAAATACAATAAACTAGGGCATTAGATACCCATAAATTCTCCCAGTTGCCCTAATGACAAATATCTCGTAGACCTAGTTCTACTAGGTGACCCTCGAACAATTTACCCGAGAGGTCTTCGTAAATTGATCAGCTAAGTTATCTTGTGAGACTATTTGCGTGACAATCACGTCTCCTCTATGTACAATTTCATTAATGATATGGTACTTCCGCTCGATGTGCTTTCCTCATTTATGGGTTCGAGGTTCCTTTGAATTTGCAACTGCTCCATTGTTGTCACGGTTGAGGGTGACAGGCAGGTGCATATTAGGAACTACTTCCAGGTCAGTCAAGAACTTTCTGAGCCATACAACTTCTTTTGTTGCTTCACTTGTAGCTATATACTCAGCTTCCATTGTGGAATCTGTAATACAAATTTGTTTGATGCTTTTCCACAAAACTGCTCCTCCATTCAGAGTGAACACTGACCCCGAAGTTGATTTCCTAGAATCAATATCGGCTTGAAAGTCAGAATTAGTGTATCCAGTAAGGATCAGATCCTTAGCATGACACACGAGCATATAATTTCTCATTCTCTGAAGATACTTGAGAATGTTCTTAACGGCAGTCCAATGATCATATCCAGTACTAGACTAAAATCTGCTGACTATTCCAACTACATAGCATATATCGGGACATATACACAACATGACATACATCAAGCTCCCCACCGCTGATGCATATGGAATTCGTTTCATATCCTCAACCTCTTGAGGTTTCTTAGGACATTGTTCCTTAGACAAGTAAACTTCATGTCTGAAAGGCAACGTTCCTTTCTTGGAATTTTGCATTTTATATTTAGACAATATCTTGTCTATATAAGATGCTTGAGATAGTGCTAATGTTTTATTCTTGCGATTTCAAACTATTTGGATCCCACTGTGCTTCTCCCAAATCTTTCATTTGAAATTACGTAGCCAGCCATCTCTTAACGTCAGCTAGAAATTCTACTTCATTCCCAATGAGTAGAATATCATCAACATACAACATCGAAAAAGCAACAGTTTTGTTAATGATTTTCTTGTAAACACAAGGTTCGTCAACGTTTTGTTCAAAGCCATAGGATTTGATCGCGGTGTCAAATCTCATATTCAAGATCTAAATGCTTGTTTCAACCCATAAATAGATCGATTAAGTTTTCAAATCTTTTGCTCTTGACCCTGTTCAATAAACCCTTCTAGTTGAGACAGATAGATACTCTCTTCAAGATAACCATTTAGAAAGGCTATCTTGACATCCATTTGCCGTATTTCATAATCATAAAATGTAGCTATGGATAAGAGTATTCTAATTGACTTTATCATGGCAACTGGAGAGAAGGTTTCTTCATAGTCTACCCCGCTCTTTGGGTAAATCCTTTTTCCACAAGTCTAGCTTTGTAGGTTTGTACCTTAGCAGTTTGGTCTCGTTTTCTCTTGTACATCCATTTGCAACCGATGGGTTTTACCCCTTTAGATTGATCTACATAGATTCCATTTCAAGGTCCATGGCTTTAATCAATTGGTTTTTATCCACATCATTCATTATTGTTTGAAAGACAATGGATCCTCTAAGCCATCATCTGGTATGATGACTTGAGTTTTAGTTAAACCCATGTACCGGTCAGGTTGTTGCACAACCCTCCCACTACGACAAGGCATTCTCAACTCTTGAGAATGATGTGAAATACCAGTATCATCAACAACTCTTGTTAATGGATCTGCTCTGTCAACAATTCTTGTTGATGTATTTGTCGTTTCTCCTGACATTTCTTCTATTACTATCTTACTGCGAAGTTGATGATTTTTCATGTGTTCTTCCTCCAGAAAGGTTGCATTTTTCGATACAAATACCTTTTTTTCCTGAGGATCGTAAAAGAAACCACCTTTTGTTTATTTTGGGTAGCCTATAAATAGGCATACTTTTGATTGATGTTCCAACGTTTTAGGATTTTGTGCCAACACATATGTTGGGCACCCCCAAATTCTGAAGTGACTTAAATTTTCTTTATGTCCTCTCCAGAGCTCGTAAGGTGCTTCAGAAACATATTTCAAGGGAACCGTGTTCAAAATATACACTGTAGTTTCAACTGCATGTCCCCATAATGAATTTAGTAACTGAGCGTAACTCATCATGGAACGAACCATGTCCAAGAAGGTTCTATTTCTCCTTTCTGCCACACCGTTTTTTTGAGGTGTGCCAGGGGCTATGAGTTGAGACTAGATTCCATGTTCTATCAAATAGTTTTGGAATTCTAAGTCCATATACTTATCACCTCGATCTGATCAAATTGTTTTGATCTTTTTACCTAATTGGTTTTCAACATTAGCCTTATATTCTTTTAACTTTGCAAATGATTCAGAGTTTTGGTTCATTAGGTAAATATGCCCATATCTTGAATAGTCATCGATAAAGCTGATGAAATATTCATACCCTCCTCTAGCTCTAACATTCATAGGACCACAAAGGTCAAAATGTACGAGCTCTAAGGGTTCTTTGGCTCTAAGACTTTTTCCAAAAAAGGATCTTTTAGTCATTTTACCCTCAAGACAGGATTCACAAAGTGGTAATGAACTGTCTTCTAACTTATTTAGATGATCGCTCTTAACCAGTCTCTCAATCCTATTGAGATTTATGTGACCCAGTCTCAGGTGCCATAAATAGGTATTTGAAGAAACTTTCCTCTTCATATTATGAGTTTCAATTGTTTTAAACATCTCTATATTTAAAACGGCCTTTACCTCGATCAGTTCTAACAAATACAAGTTATTTAATAATTTTACAGAATAAATTTTAATATTCTTTGAAGTAATAAACACTTCATCATTTTTTAAAGAAACTTTAGAATTTTGTTCCAGCAAACAAGAGACAGATATCAGATTCCTTTTCATAGAAGGAATGTAATAAACATGTTTAAGCAAAATATATCTATCTCCTATAAATAACTTCATATCTCCCATTGCTTTAGCTAAAACAACCTCCCCGATTCCTACCTTAAAGATTGTTTAGCCTTCTGTCAACTGTCTCCAAGAACTTGTTTCCTGTGAAAAAGTACAGACATGATTAGCGACACTAAATCAATTATCCAGGTTTTATCATTTTTCACTAAACATGCTTCGATAACAAGTAAATCATATTTTTCTTGTCATTTGAAATTTGCATTCTCATATATATAGTTCAAAACTTTAGATGAATTGGAAGATCAAGGACAATCCTCTAGTAAATTTCTTTTCGAACCATCCACTGCTACTAATTTGTATGTTGAGTCGATTTTACCGTTAAATAATTTGGAAGCGAGTATTCTATAAGTGTTTGACATGCTGAAAATTTTAAACAAATTCTAATTAGCAAATGGCAACTAAATCCAAAATCAAAGTTTTAGCAAAACAAATAATAATGTACCGATAACCATTATTTTTTTGCAATGATATTATAGTGAGTCAGAATACATGCTACCGAGGGGCATTCGGATACTTCTTCACTAAAGCAAATAATTTTGACCAAATATTATGTCCAAAATAACTCTTATTCCTATAGTCGTTTAGTTACCATTTCTTATCAGAAATTACTAGCACTTTAGTAATTTTGTAAGTATAACTCTCCGTTTTCAGATGAGTTCGGCCTCAACTATGTTATCGAAATGGAAAGCCAAGGTTGGGAATGGACCTAAGAAATCCTATCCATTTCTGGAGTTTGAGTTGTTCTAAATTCTATGTTACAACCCTCTGTGGGGATAGCCGTCGTTAAACGACTAGCAAAGGCTGCCTAAAGCAAACAATCAGGTGCAATATAAGAATCTCATGATCCAAACTAATGGAAGAGACTGCAGGACACGTTGACACATATCCTTCACCCACTTACTATGAACTACTTCCCCCATTCACCTTGTTATTGACACTTGCAGACATTCCGAATGGAGGTCACTCTCAGGGTGACACGAAGCGTCATATGAATCTCACAGTGTGAACTATGTGGAGACGTGGCAGTTGAAATTTATGCATCATATATTTGATTTATGATCAAACGACTTCCCCTTATTCATCGAAATCTAGATTTATGCAAATAGGTCACTCCGAGGGTGACACAAAGTGCCGCTTAAATCTCGATCGTGAACACTTAGGGACGTGAAAGCTAAAAATAACGTATTATATACGTTATTAATCTCCAACTGAAGTGTTCTAATAACTTTATCCTATAAGTTATTAAACTCCCACTGAAGTATCATACTATTTGGGTAAATTTATACTTAGGTTCATTTCGGCTAAATAAACTACCCTAAGTCTATGTGGTTTATCCAAGTATACTGCTTATAATTGGATTTTAACCTACGATGTCTAGGTGATAAACCATTTTATTACCTCACATTGCTCACGTATGCTTATAAAACAAGTTAACAACACTCAATTATTCGGCCATAATCCCCAGGTAGGAGGTGTTCCATAGACCGTCAACTTAAGTACTCCCAGCCTTAGACAAAATTATATACCGATTGAGTTTCTAATCGCATTTTACAAGATGTTGACCTATTTTAACTTATTTAAAATTGGTGATTAACTTACGTGAGCATGCAACTTATCTTTGCTATGGATTTTAATGTCTAGTTCAATTTTATAACAACTTATAAAAATTAGACATGCTCTTACATCAACAACATACATCAGAGCATTCCAATTTAAAATAACAATTATATTAAATAACTGAAACCCTAAACATGTATTCTATACATTATAACAATTTATAACATATATCAATGCATAACATGCTTCCTATGGTGGCATTTTAAATCTTAATGGCATACTATATGCACAAACATGTTTAAATTTAAATATAACATACAATACATGCATAATTATTTAAATAAACACTGATATGGTTCAACTTTGGCATCCTAAGCAGGCATAATAACTAAATTATTACAAAATTTGATTAAAAAAAAAAAATAGCTTCAAATTGGTGTGGAATAGTCGAACCAACCTGAATCGCTTGAATCGAACCTCCAAAGCATCAAAATGGGTTGAACTGATCCAAAAGTGGTTGAATCGGACCAAAACAGAGGTGAACCGGTCGAAACAGAAACCTCCTGCGCCAACCTGCTTGCACGATTCTTGGCTGGGATGAACAGTGTCGTGAAGCTGCATCCCAGCGTTGCAACGTTGTTCATCCTCCTAAAGCATAGCATTGCGATGCTCTCCCGTGGCATCGTGATGCTACAAGGCAGAGGCAACTTCTCCAGAAAACTGTTGTTGACCATGCTCGAATTTCTCTTCAATTACAGCCTAATTTGGACTCTAATAGCACAAAATAAATTATAGATTCTAGAACACACATATACGCTCATCAATCAAGAGCCATTTATAAATTTAACTTGGAAATCAAAGAGGAACCTAATGCTAAAACTGAAAAAACCATCAATATCAGTCCAAACATACATTTTTCATAAATTCACCCACCAAAACTCAAATTAACACTAATTGAGTGTTTAAATCACACTCTGATACCAATTGAAGGAATACACATGCATGCAACAGAATCAATAAGTACTCTAATTACATTTAATTTGAGTTCTAAAGCATGCTAAAACACATTTTCAGAAGTGGTTTCAAGATGAACGTATTTTTTATGATTTCTTCCAATTCTAAGTTGCTCTTCACCTTAATCTAGCTCTAAATCGACCGTGAACCACCAAAAGATCTTCTCTACTATTCTCAGCCTTGAATTTGAGTGGTGGAACTCAGATTCGAGTGAATTTGTGAAAGTGTTTTTGTGGGTTTGAAAAGGAAGAAGAAGAAGTAACGAAAAACTTATTTTCCAACTTCAGAACTCTCTCCTCTTCCAAAATTTAAGAGTTTTATTCGATCCCACCATGCAAGCACTCTTCAACATCCACAGCTAGCAGTTGCTTGACAATTTCAAGTGGAATTTAGCATGTGATTTGCATGATTCACACCTCATGCTTGGGTGTTTGAGGGAAAACCCACTAAACATCTAATTTCAAATTTTCCAAGTTCCCAATTGATTTCTTTTAATTAATTCTATAATTAATCAAAATTTAATTTAATTAATTTTCAATTAATCAATTCTAAAATTATAAAATCCAATTTCTTAAATTAAATTTAAAATTGGAATTTTATTTTATTTTTAATTAATTAAACATATTTAATTAATTGATTTAATTTAATATCAAATATTACCTTAATCACACACTTAATGTTAGACATGAATCCTATTCATGTAATTAATATTTAAATCAATATTTAAATATTATAAACTCTCCAATTTCGTTTAATTACAATAAATTAAACGTTAATTATATTGTATATAATTAAGCAAACCCTAATTTGATTTTGAACTAATTCAAACTCAAAACCCTAATTTCAATTTAAACATGCTGAAATTAAAATTCAATTTGAATAATTCAAATTGATATCATTCCAAATTCACTCAATTTAATAATTGGAGGTGTTTATGTTTTACGAGTTAGTAGAGAGACCTTATGGACCTACAGATCATGAGCTCCAACGATTAAGATTAATTGGTTAAACTCTTTAGACTGAACTAATTAGTATTCGTTAACTATCGAGTCACACCACTATAACTCGATAATTGTAAATCTTGTGTTTATATACAAATTATCCATGCAAAGATCAATTGTGCATGTACTCCAGCACCTACCTACTTGAAGATTTGTATGAAAGGAGGAAGTGGAAATGTGATTAAGGTTGCTGCTCGAGAAAAGTGAGGAAAAATCCCACTTTGGGTTTTTTCCATTTTCTTTTTATTTTTAATTTTAAAATTTTATTTTGAAAATTAAAGTTTATATCAGTTTTAAAATTCAAAATTTAAAGCTGGAACTTTTATTAATTTTATAAAAATTAATTCATAATTAATTTTTCTTATAAAATAATGAATTTATGATTAAAATTAATTTAATATAAAATATTAAATTAACTTAACACCATTTCCACTCTCACGAACTTAATATTCAAATCATATTTAAATTTAATTGATTCTCTGATTTCATTTGATTCCAAAATTAAACGTGCAATTATATCGCATATAATTACAATTTCTCTTAATTCAAATTTGAACATTTCAAATTAATTTGTTATACTATTCTGACGGTTATTCCGTTTGTGAGCTAATAGAGAACCTCATGGACCTACAGATCATGGGCTCCAACGATCTGAGATTAATTGGCTAAACTCTTTAAATTGAATTAATCTTCATTCATTAACTATCGGGTCACTCCACTAGAGCTCATTAATTGCACTCTCTTCACTGTAGATATAATTGTTAGGGTTGATGCTCTAAAGTCTCGTATCCTATAGTTTGTAAATAGTATGTACGAACACTTGTATTGTTAATATATGATATTTACTTCACATCTTGTATTTTACTCGGTTAATTGTTTTATTTTCTTTACCACAAACATATAAACATAAAATCCCTAGTTATCTGTATGTGACTCAAGCATGTATGTGGTGACATACAAGTGGATCATGTCTTGAGTGATAACCAAAATGGTCTGTAGTAAATGGATAAATGAGGGAAACTTTATCCTGGTAACATTACGGATGTGGCTCGCTTTGTGGAATGGTCACAAGTGTTGTGACTTGTCACAGATGGTCTGATCCTGATCATTCGTGTTGGGGACATGCGAGTGGAGGCATCCTATACAAAGAGTTTGTATAAGACCTGACCACGAAGTGTCAACGTCTCGTTATATAACACCGTTCATGACAGAGACTTCATATTACTAGGATGACCATAGGTAACATGACCTCAACTCTGAGTGAGTTGGGAACTCCTGCCATTGAAGGCGGTCCTTTGATTTGTATGAGTGCAAGTGGCCAGGTCGCCGATTCAAACCTACCATTTTGGGGATTCATCTAATTTGGGAGCTGGAAACTCATCTACACAAGATGGAATTCACTCCTTCCCCGAGGCAGGGGTAAGTAGATAGATGGCTCCCTTAAGGGCTGATTCCGGAGCTTGAACGATGTGGCGCCACACATCTTCTCTTGGTTCAAGAGGTGTTCACACATAGTTGGACTATGTTGTATTGTTCATTAGAGGAATAAGTGGTACTTAAGGAGTGAAATGTAACTACAAGGGCAAAACGGTAAATTAGTCCAGCTGTACTTACGAGCATCTGTGAAGAGTCATCGTACTCATGATTGGTTATATCCGATGGACACAGAAATATATCTGTGGTAAGAAGAGTTTAGCTATTGGTCTTTAGTGGAATCACTGATAGTTAACGGATGGTGGATCTCGTGGCTAAAGAGTTTAGTCAGCTATTCACGTATCGTTGGAGCTTCGAGTCATAGGTCTATTAGGTCCTCTGGGTAGCTTGGAAAAGTCGGGAACCAGTATTTGGGTTAATTTGAAATATTCTAATTGAAAAGAGGAAGTTCAATTATATATGATATAATTGGACTGGTTAATTATATATGATATAATTGACTAAATGTATGAGATACATTATTTTGGAGCAAATTAGATATAAATATGATTTATATTAAGTAGAGGAGAAAATACTATAGTAGATATGTGATATCAAACTATAGGATATAAATATAATATGATTATATTTATTAATTAATTGATTGATTAATTATATGATAATTAACCGATTTTTCCATGTTCAGATGTGGGTAGTGGGCAGCATTGGTTATGGTAACCGGCGAGTTAAAAATGAAAAGAGTTTTCATTTTTCGTATCGTGCATTCATTAATTTCGACCGCCCAAAAAGAATTTGTGAAACGATCGCCCGAGAGCCTATACGATAGTAGCTCTTCCGTCTAAACGATCGTCTACCTCACAATTTATCTAAACAATCATATACATTTTTCCTAAACGATCGTTCAGCTTTTCATACACGATCATGTAGCTCCTCTATGCGACAAGAAATTTTTCTATACGATAGCACTGAATTATCTTCCACTTGCTTATCGTCTACACGACTCGTTATCCTCCGTCCTCTACCAAAATCACCAAAGCCCACTCTTTGGGTTTTCACTTCGAGAATACCCGGGGTTCTTTAGTGATGTTTTCGTCCCCGCTGCAGCATTCGTGTTCATGTTGATCATGTTGTTGCAGTCGACATTCCCGCCGGGTGTTGGTAGATCTGTTGGAGGGTTTCCGCTGCATTGGGTTCAAAAGTTCGAAGAGAGTCTTCAACTAGTATATAACCCTTTCCCTATTATTCATTCTGTTCTGAGCATGCCGATAATTAAATTAATGTGCATAACTGTATGTGTTGAATGTATATCATTTGTATTTCAATCACTGTGAAATCGGAATGATCTGAACACGTTCATGGAACTCTCGGTATGAGATCCTTCAATATTTGTGTCCATACGATATAACAATAACTAGTAAGTCGACCCTTCACAGGTTATTCGTAATATCGACTAGGTCAATTGGTTGTTTTACCCTCGATATTATGTCTTGTTCCTTAAGTTCCAACTAATCCTCTAATGAACAATTGGTTTATGATCCAATCACTAAACCGGATCCCTCTCGAGCTAGTGAGAAGGTGAAGCCCCTTGTTCAAGACCTGGATCCAGTACTTAAGAGAATAACCTTTCTCCTATCCCTAAATCAGGGAGGCGTGAATTTCGTCTTGCACCCCATGTCCCCAGCTATTTACCCGGTTTTACCCCTAAAATGGGAGGCTCATTGAGCCGGTGCTGTTGAGCCAATCCTCACCTATACAAATCTAAGGATAATGTCGAAGAATCAAGAGTTCATAGTTATCTCAGGATTAAGATCGAGTTACCTAGGTTATCTAAGCGAAATAGTCAGTCTTAAATAGTAAACAACGTTATAAAGTAAGAGTGATATATTTCTTGGTCCGATCTTATACAAATTCATTACATAGGACACCCCCCTCCTCATGTCAATACACGAACGAATCAGGATCACTTCGTTTGTAGTGTCCTTACAACAACTTGTAACAGATACAGAGTAAGCTGTATCCAATAGTGTTACTAGAATAAGGTACCCAACTTTAATCATGTACTGTAGACCTTTTTGGCTATTTACTCGAACTCGATCCATCTTTATTTCTCTACTTAAAGTTCAAGTATTCATATAATAACCATGGATCCTAGTTTATTGGATTTAGACTCTATGAATGAAGTTAATAGATTCAATACCTTTATTGAAGAAATGTTGAATAGCATCTTTTATTGATAATAGAATATGTTTAACTTTTACAAGCTGCGAGTTTTAGGATATAAAACCCAACAATGCAAACATGAATTAAATGATTTGAAAATGGTGGGACCTAAAACATTGCCTTTCTGATTTTCACTACATTTCCTTTTCCATGAATGTGCATCAATTTCATACATATCAACTCAATATACATCAATTTCATATATGTTGAACCCTGAATCTAGGCATGCATCAATTTTATGCATGGGTGTGCATCAATTTTGTACACACTAAAATCCATTTGGCAGAGATGCTCGTGAAAGATAATTGTAAAGAGAGATTGTAAAAACCAACAGCCTTAACGTGAAGGTAAAATATATGGTGTAGTCAGGGTCAAAGAGAAGATTAATACCACATCACCAAGCATTATCGCAGAAACTTATCTTGGCTCACAACTTCCAATAATCACACACTTTTCGATGGCCAGCCACACTTATCATATCTCTATGATGCATGAATGAAGTTCTTATGAGCGCAAGGTTGTTTCTATCGCTAGAAATACTTCTTACTTTGCTTAACGAGTTCCACAACTGCTTTCCTTCTCTGGAGGCTAGTTATAGCTACTTGTCTCTGTTGGGGTTGATACCCTAAATCTCGTAGGGTCCTATAGTTTGTAAACTTTGTATGAAAAACTCTTATGTGATTAATAATATGTGATATTTTTATTCACTTTGTCTATAAAAAATGTGATATTTTAGTTGCATTAACCACAAAGCAATAAACTAACATCTAAGGTTATCGTTGTAACTTAAACATGTATGTAGAGACATACAGGTGGATCATATTTAGGTGATAACCTAAATGGTCTGTAGTAGATGGATAAGGTTGGGTACCTTATCTTTGTGATACTTCGAATATGCCCGCTTTGTAGGTGTTACGATTGTTGTAAAGTACTACAAATGATCTGATCCTGATCATTCATGTATTATACATGCGAGAGGGATATTCTATACAAAGAAGTTTGTACAAGACGAGACCATGAAATGTTTAGTCTCATTATATAACACCGTTCATAATAGAGACTTTCGTTTCATCAGGATGACCATAGGTAACATGACCTTAATCCTGAGTGAGTTGTAAACTCCTACCTATGAGGACTGTCCTTTGATTTGTATGCATGAGAGTGGCCAGATCACCGACTCAACAAGCCTACCATTTTGGGAATTTGTCTGATTGTGAAGCTGGAAACACAGCTACACAAGATGGAATTCACTCCTTCCCCGAAGTAGAGGTAAGTAGATAAATTGCTCCCTTAAGGGCTGATTTTGGGTCTTGAACAATATGAGCCACACCCTCTCCTAGCCCGAGAGGGGTTTAGTCATAGTAGGACTATGATTTATTGTTCATTAGAGGAATCAGTGGTACTTAAGGAGTTAGATGTAACTATAAGGGAAAAATTGTATTTTGGTCAAGCTATATTTGTGAGCAATTTATGAAGGGTCATCGTACTGTTGATTGGTTATATCCAATGGACACAGAAATATATCTCTAGTGTGAAGAATGCAGCTATCGGTCTTTAATGAAGTGCCCAGCAACTAACAGATGGTGGATAATGTAATTAAAGAGTTTAATTAATTATTTACGTACCATTGGAGCTTCAAGCTACAGGTCTATAAGGTCCCTTGGTAGCTCAAAAGAATTACCTTGAGAATCAGTTTTTGGGTTAATTTGAATTGTTCAAATTAATAAGAGAGAATTTAATTATATATGATATAATTAAATTGATTCGATTATATATGATATAATTTTTATAATGTATTTGATACATTATAGTTTAATTAGAGGAAATAAATATTTGAATGGGATTCAAATATATTTTCTATGAATGTGATTCATAGTTGTTAAATTTAATATAAATATGATTTATATTAAATACCATAAAAATAGAGAAAATGAACTATAGTTTATATAGTATATGATACAATATTAAAACTATAGGTTATGTGATATTTGATATAGCATATAGTTTAATATAAATAAGATATGATAAGTTAGTTATCATATTTATTTATATTATTTTATTATTTTTGAATAATAACCACTCTTTTTTTCTCTCCAACCACCCAAGTGGGTGGTTAATTGGTTTTGTGGCAAATGGAATAAAAGAAAATAGTTTTCTTTTCTTCCTCAAACAAAACTACACGACTGACATCTTTATTGTACGATTGAAGAACATAAACATTCTGTGTTCTCAATCCTCTTCCTCCTCCAAACTCAGACAAACCCTCAAACAAAAATAGTTAGAGCCCACCGCTTCTGGGTTTTCACCCTGAGAATACCAAAGACTCTCTGTGGCAGTATCTTCTTGGTTTTGGTTCATGAAGTTCTCAAAGAAAGTCTTCAAGAGTTGTTGTGTTTGAGTTCATGATCGATCGAGAGATTACAAGAAGAAAAATTCTTCAAAGGTAAAATCTTTTGAACCCTTTTTTCCTTGTAAAAAGCATGTTGTAATTTATCTTTGAATGCATATACTATTTGTTTACTATAAATTTGTTTTTTAATCAAAATGGAATTTGAACAATCTGCTTCCACTCAAGAATCTCTATAAAACGAGTTCCTCCAGTCTCTACGAGTGTTCATAGGCCAACATTTAAATGACTATACATTAAGAAAACAAGACAACTTCCTCAGGTTCTACTTAGCTCATGATATTAACCTTCGTTCTTACCCCATTACGATTAGTGATTCATGGAAAAGGCTAAAATGAAAGCAAAGATATAGGAAATGATTAACAAAGACATGATGATATTAAGATAGAGATATAGTTGTTGAATACAAGTGAGTAATTTCTTAAACAATAGCGCATTACAACACAAAATGATAAAAGAATAAGGTGAAGAGGTAGTTGGTAGCAATTTCTTGCTCTCAACAGGTGAATGCCTAAGTTGTTGGTGTTGAGATGGTTGAGTAGGATGGAGAAAGCCCTCTTAAACTCTTTCTCCGGTAAGGGTCCGATGATGAATCGAGGTGAAAAATATGGAGTGGGATTTCTCTCTCGTAAATTACAAAATCTTTAGATCATAAATTTTCTAATGATCTTTTCTCTTCTTCTTAGCGTTAAGACTCTATTTATAGAGCCACACACTGTTCCTTGTTGGGATTCCCGCTCTAATCAGTTGTCATCGTCTGATGAGGTAGGTGCGAATGTCATCACAAAAAACATGGTCAACATTCTGAAAGCCTGATAGAAAATCCACTGGTACAGTTTCAGAGATCTCGAAACATGCGATCGTCTGTTTATTCTTTGGAAGATCAACGCATGCGGCGTCTCCTGTGGTCATCTACAAAATAAATACTTTTGGCACAATATGCTCATGATATGTGGTCAACAGGTGCTTTTGAGACACTTTAGTGCAAGTTTGATATTTAGCATGAATTCTAAGCATGATTGACGCATAATCTTCTTTCCTCCCTTCATTATTCTAAGAAAATGGCTACAATAACTTGTATTTTTACAAGTTATCACACCCCCAAATTTGGAATAATGCTTATCCTCAAGCATATCTTCTTGAATAATGTTCTCTAGCCTAGATAATTTACGATATCGACCATTAGTTTTTCATTAAGGAAGCAATCTTCTATTAATTTCTCTTTTCTCTGGGTCTCAATGTTCTCTAGCCTCGAAAGGTGGTCTGCCACCTGGTTCTCTATTCCTTTCCTATCCTTGATTTCTAAATCAAACTCTTGTAACAACAAACCCACCGAAACAGCCTGGGCTTAGCATCCATTTTAGCCATAAGGTGTTTGATCGCATAGTGATCAGTATACACTACAACACTTGACCCTACTAGATATTGTCAAAATTTATCAATCGCAAACAACACCGCAAGCATTTCTTTTTTAGTGGTGGTGCAGCTTTCTTGAGAGTCGTTTATAGTCTTGTTGGCATAGTAAACGGGATGAAGAATTTTACTTTTACGTTGGCCCAAATCAACTCCAACTGCATAATTACTTGCATCGCACATTAGCTTAAAGGGTTACCACCAACTGGTGCCACTAGAATGGGCGCAGAAATGAGCATATCCCTTAGGGTGTTGAATACTTTTGTGAAATCATCATTTTTCTCGTCTTTTAAATTGCCTATTGTCATCTTTTCTTTTCAGCCTACTACGAAATGGCGGTGGGACCTACAAGATTTCACTTGCTTGTTTTTGTTCATTGTATGCATCGATTGCTTGTGACACAAGCTCTAAACTGATGGTTTGGGAAGAATTTTTCTTATGTGGTTGTACATTATCAGGACATTGGTTCGAAGACTTAGATAGAGAGGTAGACAAATAACTGATCAAAGTAAAGGTAGTTGAGTCAGTGTTAACAGGTATTTCTAGGGTGGGTGCAGGTTCAGTAACTGTGGAGGATTCTTTTACTTGTATCAAAGGAGTCTTTTCTGGCTTTACTTCTCTGGGATTGGTTGGTGCATAATTTGTAGTTTTTTTTTTTTTTTTGCTGCGTAATATCACAGCATGACACTACTCTTTTCCATTTCCTCGTGGAGCTTTGAAATTACTTGGCAAGGATCTTGGTTGTCTGTTGTTCAGATGGCTGGCAAGTTGTCCCACTTAGACTTCTAAATTTTGTATCGCAGAGGCTTGCGATTGAATTAATGCTTCATTTTTTTTAATATACTCCTTGAGGAGTGCTTCTAAAGATGATGATACGTTGGAACTAAATGTCTGGTTATGATCGAATTGATGATGGTTCTGGTGTTGCTGATGGCCTTGAGGATGCTGGTTGAATCCGGGAGGATTCCCCTATGCGCCCCCTACTATTGATGCAAGTTCTTTTGCCCAGTCTGATCTTGATTCCCTCCTCAAGAAAAATTGGGATGATTTCTCCTATCCGAATTATAAGTATTACTGAACGAGTTTTTGTGGATAGAGCAGATTGTCTGTGGGTCATACGGACAAGCTTCAATAGAATGGGGTTCCCCACATTGTATGCAGCTTACTACCGCAACTTGTGTCATTGTGTTCAATTGCGCAACATTTCTATTCAAAGCTCCTTGATTGATTGTCATGGTCTATAGAAGAGAAATAACAATAGCCATTTGGGCGGCTAATGAGCTTATTACATCTATTGGTACTATTTCCCCCTTCATTTTCTTTCTGTCAGCGTTCCGACTTCCGTAGCAGTCATCAACCTAGTATTTGGTATTCCTGGAAATTCGATCGAAAATCACATTCGTCTTTCTGTAGGTATTTTCCATGAATCCGCCCACTGCAAAGGCTGAAGGAAATTGGATACGAGGATTTCCATGAGTAGTGGAAGGATCTTTTCAAATTTCAATCGTATATGAACATTACAATTACAATCACAAATGGAAACATACGGTTATGTATAAAACAGAAATTGCAACATGCTTCACTACATGATCAAGGGAAGGAATTAACAAACCTTTGAAGACTCATCTTCAAGCTCTTTGATCACGAACACTAGATCACAACAACACAGCAAGACACGAACATTCATCCAATATGATCACTACACTGCCCGATCACAGCGAACTCGAACTAAGCAATCGCCAAGGTCACAAACACCCCGAACACTGTGAACGGCCTCCACAAAACCTCGACTATGTCGAGTTGAGTATGACACCACCAAGAAGGTTACCTCGATATTCTCGGTGTGAGAATCCAAAAGGTGGACTCTGTGTGGACTTGGTTAGAGGTAGAAAATCGGAGGAAGAACAATCGTGTAAATGATTGAGCAAGTGGGAGATGAAACAGCCTATCGTATAGATGAATGCCCAATCGTTTAGTAAAAGCTATGCAATCGTCTAGCAAAAGTTATGCGATCGTTTAGCTCATCGTCTAGCTGAGTGTCTATCGTGTAAGAACACTCTACAATCGTTTAGCTAACTCCAAGTTGTCGCTTAGCAAATCTGATTTACTTGACAACTACCCGTGAGTAATTTACGAGATTAGAAATCTCAAATTAACAATTTTGCAAATCTTACTAAAATTAGGAAAACATTTTACCTTTTATTTCACGGTTATAATGAAACTACCAATAACCTCCCACTCAATTGGCTATTAGAGAAAAAGAGATAATTATCCAATAATTAATATTATTATAAATATAAATGATAAGTAACTTATCATACTATATTTATAACCTATAGTTTTAATATTTCATCTCATGAAACATACAAACCATAACTCTTTTTCTATTCTATGGCTCTTAATGTAAATCTCATTTATATTAATCCTCCATTAGATGTATCTCATATATCATGTCAATCATATCATATATAACTGAATTACCTCTTGTCAATTTGAACATTTCAAATCAACACCAAGAATTGATCCTCAGCTTGAATCCATTGGGCTACCGAAGGGATCATATGGACCTATTGCTCGAAGCTCCAATGGTACGTGAATAACTGACTAAACTCTTTAGTCACGGGATCCACCATCCACTAACTGCGAGGCACTCCACTAAAGATCAATAGTTGAACTCTCCTTACTAAAAATATATTATGTGTTCATCTTAACCAATCAACAGTGCGACAACCCTTCACAGATCGCTCATAAGTACAGCTCGGCCAATAACCGTTATGCCCCTGTAGTTACATCTAACTCCTTAAGTACCACTGATCCCTCTAATGAACATAAGTCACTATGACTGAGTCCTCTATTCCAAAGAGAAGTTGTGGCCACTATGTTCAAGCCCCGAAATCAGCCCTTAAGGGAGCAATCTATCTACTTACACTTGCTTCGGGGAAGGAGTGAATTCCATCTTGTGTATTGAGTTCCTAGCTCCCAAATCAAACAAGTCCCCAAAAAAGGTAGGCATGTTGAGTTAGCAATCTGGCCACTCTCACCCATACTAATCAAAGAACCGTCTTCAAAGGCAAGAGTTCCCAAAACACTTAGGATTTAGGTCGTGTAACCTATGATCGTTTAGGTGAGATGTAAGTCTCCAATATCAACGGTATTATATACAGAGTCTAGTCATCTCGTAGTCTAGTCTTATACAAACTCTTTATATAGGACACCACCGTTCGCATGTCTCCACATGAATGGTCAGGATTTATCATTTGTAGTAGTTTATAACACTTACAAACTCCTACAAAGCGGGCTATATCCATAGTGTCACAAGGATCAGGAATCACTCCTTAATCCTTATACTACCGACCTATTTAAGTTATCACTTAAGACATGATCCACTTGTATATCTCATATACATGCTTAAGTTTACATAAGATAACCATGGAGCTTTTTTTATTGGATATGAGTAAATGCCAGAATGAAATAATAATTATTTTATTCATAAATAATGTGTATAATTACAAACAACGGGACTTCGGGAGAATTGGGTCACCAATCCCAACATAGGCATCTACATCTGCAACTATCTGTGTGGCTCTATTCAACCCATTGTAGAATGTTTCCATCAAAACACAGCCAAGAATACTAATATGTGGCCAATTTTTTACAAGACGTCGGAATCAGACCTATGCGGTGCTCAAGGTTTCCACATCTCCCTACTCAAAATTTAGAATATCCTGTCGTCTCCTTGCGTTAATAGCTGAAGGGAAAAACTTCTTCATAAAACGTTCAATCAACTGATCTTGAGATACTATCTCGTTCAGCTTAAAAGAATAGGCTCATTTCTTGGCCTCATCTCAGAGAGTGTAAGGTTAGAGATAAATGGATCCCTTCTGGTGTCACGCCTAGAATGGAGAATGTATTGCACATCTCCACGAAGCTTGTAAGATGGGCATGCGGATCTTCACCCTGAAATCCTCCAAAATGTCTGACGTTCTGGATCATTTGCAGCATTACTAGCTTAATCTCAAACCTTGCATTCTCATCAAATGTTGGTCTCATGATGTCAGGCGAGAAATCATAGAGATTGGGGTCGCATAATTCCTCATAGGAATATTACGATCAGCAGCAAGGAGAATAAGATCCTGTTATTGATGTCCGAACATACCATTCACTCCCGTCGGATTGTTCTGCTTGTTGTTTTTGTTGTTAGCCATATTCCTTCTATGCCAGTTACGATATGCCTTACTCTACGGCAGAAAGTCCTTTCTATTTCAAGGTCAAACTAGCAGAGATAATTGTAAAGAGAGATTGTAGAAAACAACAGCCTTAACATGAAGGTAAAATATATGGTAAAGTCAGGGTCAGAGAGAAGATTAATACCACATCACCAAGCATTATCGCAGGAACTTATCCTAGCAAACAACTTCCAATTATCGCACACCTTTCGATGGCCAGCCACACTTATCATATCTTTATGATGCGTGAATGAAGTTATTATGAGCACAAGGTTTCTTCTATCTCTAGAAATACTTCTTGCTTTGCTTAACGAGTTCCACAACTTCTTTCCTTCTCAAGAGGCTAGTTATAGCTACTTGTCTCTATGAGTGTTCATAGGCCAACATTTAAATGACTATACATTAAGCAAACAAGAAAACTTCCTTAGATGCTACTTAGCTCATGATATTAATCTTCCCCCTTACCCCATTGAGATTAATGATTCATGGAAAAGGTTAAAATGAAAGAAAAGATATAAGAAATGATGAACAAAGACATGATGATATTAAGATAAAGATATGGTTGTTGAATATATGTTAATAATTTCTTAAACTGTAGTGCAATACAACACAAAATGATAAAAGAATAAAGTGAAGAGGTAGTTGGTAGCAATTTTTTGCTCTCAATAGGTGAATGTTTAGGTTGTTGGTGTTGAGATGGTTGAGCAGGATGGAGAAGGCCCTCTCAGACTCTTGCTCTGGTGAGGGTCCAATGATGAATCTGGGTGAGAAAGATGGAGATGGATTTCTCTCTCGTAAATTACAGAATCTCTAGATTGTAAAGTTTCTAATGATCTTCTCTCTTCTTCTTGGCATCAAGACTCTATTTATGGAGCCACGCATTGTTCCTTGTTGGGATTCCCACCCTGATCAGTCATCATCGTCTAACGCGATAAGTGCAAATGTCAGCACTGCAAACATGGTCAACATTCTGGAAGCCTGATAGAAAATCTGCTAGTACAGTTATAGAGATCTCGAGGCATGAGATCGTCTTTTTGTTATTTGGAAGATCAACACATGCCACATCTCTTATGGTCATTTGCAAAATAAATACTTTTGGCACAATATGCTCATGATATGTGGTCAATGGGTGCTTTGGAGATACTTTAGCGCAAGTTTGATACTTAGCATGAATTCTAAGCATGATTGATGCATAATCTTCTTTCCTTCCTTCATTATTCTAAGAAAAATGCTACAATAACTTGTATTTCTATAGGTTATCAGTAGAACCAGCTTATTTGATTCCTTCCTTGATTGAAGCACTTGAGATAAAGGTGACTGCTCTTATACCAATTGAAATAAAGGTATTCGACCACACAGTATAATAATGTCACACACGACTGTAAATGGATGACAAAAACAATGACACATGATTAGCTTAACTCAATAGATGAACACTTCGGCTCCCCTTAAGTGTGAGACCCTCTCCTATAGAAACTTAGGCTCTCCCTAAGTACACGAATATTAGTATGCATTACTTAGGCTTCCTCTAAGAGTGAAAATACTTCTCAATCTTAATATTTCCTTCTTCTTATGAAGACCTCTTCACGTAATGAACTTTGGTTCCCCCTAAGTTAGAGAATTCCTTCTCAAACAATTAAGTAATCTTAGGCATGCCCTAAGATCAAGAACAACCTTCTCAACGAAGTTCACTTCAATAAGAACTACTTCAAGATTAAAAAAAAAAGTTCAGAATCTCTTTTCTCATGTTTGACCGCCACAAAAAAAAAACAAAAACAAAAACAAAACTCTTCAAAAATCAAAGATGCTCAGTGAAATCGAAAACACTAGCAAGACAACAACTTACCCTTAGAAAGGTACAACTGAAAAGGAAACTTGACCCATTCAATAGTGGTAAAAACATAAATAAGGAAAGAATCCTCAAGAGCAAAGCATCACCGGAAAAATAGACAAGGAAAAATAATTTTGTAGAAATAGCAACTCAAGAGACATGCTATAAGACATTTTCTGAGACAACAACCAAACCAGCAAGCACTAATCACCCTTAAACAAATATTAATAATTCCAAACTCTTAACATTTTGTGTTGGTAGCCATCAACGCATGTTAGTTTGATTGTTCAATTAGATAGATTGCATATTTAATTAACTAGACATATAGTATTGAATCATTATTAATCTCGCATCAAAGTAGTTAGGTTGATAATGAAAGTTGTTTATGACTTTGCTTAATATCATGCTTCTTATTTTGATTTCAAGAGATACATAATCAGTTAAGTTTGCATGAGAAAAGTTTATTGTTGAAAGATAATAAACCAAGCATAGATTCTAGACTTAAATATTTGAATATCACAAGATTCTATTGAACCTTCACATGATTTAATGAAGTAATTAATGAAATCGATACCCTAGGACGTTTTTATCCTTTGAAGTTCAATCTTTGTTTTCTCACTTTATTTTTATTTCAAAAATTCAAATCAATCATTTAATTTCCATCCCTTAGATAAAATTGACACAATTCTAAAATAACTAAACAAATCTATAACATTTGATTCCCAAGGACACTACTCGATCCCTCAAGATCGTTTTACTATACTAACACTTGACACGTGCACTTGTACTCTATCAAGTTTTTGGCATCGGCTAAAACACACTCAAAAAATACGTTTTTATGCTTAAAATTTCGTTAGTTTTATTGTCAATTTGTGTTCATTTTGATGCACTTTTATGTTCAATTTGTAGGAATCAAGCATTTAGATTAGAACAAACTATTTTGAGAATAAAATGACCAAAAGACCTTCATAATAGGTCAAATTTTGACATAGGAAAATAGAAGAGGTCAAAGTTGATAAAAAGTGGTAAACTATGGAAACATGAGGCGTGAAAACCACGTGGGCGGCACTGTCTCGCTGCTTTAAAACCTACAGTTTGTATTTTGGTCGTAACTTTTGAACTGGATGGCCATTTGAGGTGAATGACCACTCGTTTTCTTCATTTTTTTCATTCTCTATCCATCTATAGCATTAGAATTTAGATTTCCTTTCTTCTACTCTTTTTGATCAAGTCAAAATGTGTTAGCTTTTATTTTTCGAATTCCTATACAATTCGAGAAAATGTTTGCCTATATGAAATGCAACAACTCTCAATATCAATTTTTGGAGCTTTTGAAGCCAAAAGGGGGAGTTATTAGCATAATACAGATGTTCCTTGGTGTTGAAGTTGATTGGAGAGCATTGGAAGGTCAATTCCATCTTGGAGATAGGATCAGAGCACCAGATAATTTTTTTCTTTTCCCATTTTCATCTTGGATTCTTTTCTATATTTTTGTATTCTTTTTATGGTTTTATCTATGGAAGACATGTTAGGCTAAATTTCTCAAATTTTAGAGATAGATGAATTCTTTGGCTTAATTATTAAATACTTTGATTCTTGAATATCAATTACGCTTTCTAGCATGACCGTTTTTAATACTTTTAAATGTCTGGTCAATGTTCAAATAATTTTATGATCTGAATCTTGCTTGAGAGAGTAAGATTTAAATTAGATCATGCATGTTAATAAGATTTAAATTAGATCATGCATGTTAGACTATCATTTGAAAACACAAGAGGTTGTTGATGAAGAGTCTTATTGCTTTGCTTAATTATCTAGTTTCAAGATATTAGTAACTAGTAGTTAGGTGAAAAAATGGTTGATCCTGAGAGTCAAAATCCATATAAAAAAATTCTAGATCTAGGTATTATGTTAATTGGTTCAAGAGTGAAAGCAATTGTGATTAGTAATGCATTTGATGAAATCTATTCCCTAGAACATCTCTTGTTGATAATTTCATATTCGATCACTTTTATTGCTTTCTTAGACTAACTTAGTTTAATTTACATCACGAGTTTGTCTGTAAATAAAATTGGAGAAAACTTTGTATAACTAAAAGATTATCGATTTGATTCCCTAATGACAATACTCGGTCTCCAAGGTCGTTTTAACTATATTATTACTCAACGTGTGTGCTTACGCATTATCATCTATCAAGGTCGAGGTTGACCTTAGCCAATTACGAAATTGGGCACACCCATCGACTTAGTACGTTATATTTATCCTAAGGCAACTCCAAACTCTTAAGAAATATCCTGGGTCAACTTCTTCTATAAATACATCATTATAACTTTGTATGAGGCAGCTTAAGTTCTACTCTCAATCTCTCTAACTTCCACGCTCTTTCACTCTCTTACTTAAGCATCAGAGTATGTGTAGCAAGTACCAAACCGATTTGTAGATTTTCTCATTTGTATGTCATGTTCTTCTCTACAAAAAAAAAAAAATACCCCAAATGAAGAAATCAAATTTCTATTTATAGACTAATAACATAGTAAGTCTCCGAAAAATAAAATAAATATAAAAATTGAAACAAATGTCAAATGTCAAACATAACTCAATTGTGTAGTTTCTCAACAAATTCAAGCATAATTATTCAAATGGTTAATTTTAAATATAACTTTCGCATATGTTAAGTTTGGAGATGAAAATTCATTTTTATGGTTTCAATCCAATTTGAATGCTTCAAAAATGAAATTAATCAACATATTAAATTCATTTTTATGTTTCAATATTCAGTTCACTTTCTTTTACCGCATTTTTTTAATAAAAATCCATCATTAATTTCTTTTAATTAGTTGTTTAGCAACATTTTACATTTTATATAGGAAGGATGTTTTTTATATTAGATATTTTCCTTATAAACACAATAAAATATAACATTCTACATTTTGTTTTCAAAATACATGTTCGGTGTATTTCTTAAAATTCTAATATAAGTATAGTTGTTTGTGACAATTTTAACATGAAACATCTTACAAATCTAGAACTTGTAAACTCTAGATATCAACGTAAATAATTATTTGTCATGAATGTTTGTTGTTTAGATCCATTCAGATGCTATGGATTTTGGTGAAATAATTAAAGAAGAAAATACAACTTCATGTCAAGAAAAAAAAAATCATGATATTCTTTCCTCATCAACCTAACGAGCGACTAAAATTAGAGTATCTTATTATAAAAGATATCCACATATTAAGAGAAAATTTTTAAAGAAATATATGATCATAAAAAATTTGTTATCCTTCTAGGAGAGTTTGATATTGGATTCAGTCAAAGTTGCAATATTTTAAATCAGTAAGCAATTAAAACTCCGCCTAATTTAAAACCAGTTTCTGATGAGGCATATTAGTGAAGACTTTTTTATACTTTTCATGTCTTGCATGTGCTCATATAGCAACAACATCAAGAAAAAAGTTTTACGAATTTATATCACGTCTTTTCATGGCTAAACAAAAGAAGGAGTTTTTAATAAAAAAAAAAATGAATCTCTATCAATTGAAACAACACTATTTTTTGAAATGAATGTTGAAATTCCAAATAATCGTTGTGAAATTCATGTTTGTGGTCAAGGTCAAGGTCACAACCATGGAAGAGGGAGAAGCAATTTTACATTTCAGGGTCGTCGCTATAATTCTTCAAATTTCAAGTGATCTACAAATAGTAATGATAAAGGAAAAGCTCCTCAAAATGGTCAAGGTCACGACCATGGTTAAATGTTCTCATCCATATCTCATTGACATTTCCTCAATGGCATTCAAGAACTATAAAAAACCCAAGCACAACACTTATAGATATATGTATACAAACCAACCCCCAAAAGTTCTACAAGAGAAGCCCATAAGCACACTAAGATTTTCAACTTTCAACCCTTTCAATTCATATATACATGGTAGACCAAAACCTAAATACATACAAAGGCTAATTAAGTGAGCTTGCTGATATCTTGGAGTTATGGTAGATCAGTCTCGGATAGGCTAGGCTCCGGAAACTCTTTTGCTACCTAGGAAAAAAGAAAATATTTGAAAAGAGTGAGTTGGGACGCCCGGTAAGTGACGAGTTTTAAAACAATAGTCATACTTGGAAACATCGATAAATAATTCAAAACTAGAAATATTTTTCCTCATACTCAGAGTTTATAAATCATGCTTAAGATTCAATGACTTAAGAAATCATGATAATATAGTAAAACATTTAGATATTATCAAATCGATTATATACAAACTAATTTGTGCATCCATAACCTTAGTTGATGTAGAGCAAGCTCAATACACTCAACGTCGATAGCCTTAGCTGATGTAGAGTAAACTTAGTACCATCAGTGTCGATAGCTCTCATATGTGCACGTAGAAATGCCCCCAAAAGACTTAGCACCTCTACACACAGTCCAAAGCCTATATGTGTGTCAAGGTGGGTCCTCAAAGACCTATATCATACTCATATATTGGACTTTCCCAACACCTTCACCTCCTTGAGCATCAGGAGTCCATAAATGGGGTACAAAGCTTAAAGTTATAAAAAGCATTCTTAATAAATCATAACATGCTTCCAACATGAATCATAAAACATAATTTCCTTCCTTGTAAGCATAACATTTGAGAAATGGCTTATCAAAGCTTGACTACACAAGAAGACATGCTTAAAGCAAATAAAACTTGCTTCCATTGATGGAAAAAAAAAACCCCATAAAACTAATGATAAGAAAATCATGGTCAACGTATCATAAATTAAAAGCTTATTTCATAGAAAATCACGTCTATAATTAATTTATTCATTTTATTTAATTGATTTATTCATTTTATTTAATTAACAACTTAATTTAATTCCCACACAATTTCCTTCCAATTCCACACTATACACTTACTTAATCACTCCACACTTCCAAATATTTAAACAAATTCCATCTTCTATTTCCTTGACCAAATAGTAACCCTAAGATAATTCTTCGCCTGATACTTACATATTTTTCTAACTTAGTTTCAATATTTAGGCAAATTTTGTTTCCAATTTAACATTTAGAGTAACAGTTCCTTTTTACTTTAATTTCTCCAAATTTTTAACCTTCTCTTTACTAAGTTGAGGAGCAATATTTCAAGCATCAATTGAAACATAAAGTCTAACTTAACTTCAGAAAGTAGTAAGGGTTTAAGGCTTATGCACATATGTGAGTTTGGATATTCTATACAAAGAATTTATATAAGACTAGACCGCAAAATCACTAATATCTTTTTGTAACTCCATTAATTGAAGGGGTTGTTTTCAAATATAGGAATACTAACCAAAATATTAACAAATAATAGTAAAATATCATAGTCTATTTGCGAGAGATTGACGCAGATAGTAGTCTGTTGCGGTCTATCGTAGTCTATTGCATATAGAATGTGATATTTTGCTATTATTTATAAATATTTTCAATAGTTTTGTCATTTAAAATAATTTTCCTAATTGAAGAGATTTAGGATGATCATATGTAACTTGATCTTAATCCTAATTGAATTATGAAATCCTGTCTATTAGGACTCGTCCTTTGATTTGCATGGGAGAGTGGCCCGAGTCGCCGACTCAATAAGCCTACCATTTTAGGAAATTTGTCCAAATAGGGAGTTGGAAACGTAATTTCACAAGATGAAATTCACTCCTTCTTGTTTAGGACAAGTAGATGAGTAATTCTCTTAAGTGTTGACTTCGAGACTTGAATAATGAGACCACACTCTCTCATTGGCATGAAACAGACTTGGTTTGTGGTTGGACTATAAACAAATTGTTTATTAGAGGATTAGTAGTACTTAAGGATATAAAGGTAATTACAGAGGTAAAAATGGACATTTGACCGAACTGTAATTATGAACAACTCGTGAAGGATCAACTTATGTGTAATGGTTATGTCCATGGATGCAACATGTCCTACAGTGTATAAGAGTGCAACTATGGCTCTATAGTAGTTTGTCTTATTATTTAATGAATGTTGATTAAGTTAATTAAAGAGTGTAGTTAATTAATCTCAGATCATTTGAGCTTATAACCTGTAAGTCCATAAGATATCTCTGCTAGCTCACAACGGATTAACAAGGACAAAACAATTTTGAAAGAATAATTTGAAATGTTTAAATTTAATTTAGAAAATATATGTTGATTGTATATGATATAAATTTACATAATGTATATAGATACATTTTAATATATATCTAATTTTGAATTAAACTATATGGGAGATTTAATGTATTTGAATATGATTCAAATATTAAATTGATATGAATGAGATTTATATTAAAAACTATACGTTTAATATTAATATGAATGAAATTCATGTTAGAACTATAGGTTATGAGAGAAATATACATTTGAATGTGATTCAAATATTTAATTAAATACTAGATATTCAATTATTTGAATTTATTAATTAATTTAGTTATTATTTAATTAAATTAAATTGTTTTAATTGGATTTAAATTAAATATAATTAAAAACACTCCCCATATAAAGGGCAGTTGGAGAGGGGAAGAGAGGGAGTTATAACTCCCCCTCCCTCTTTTAAATACAAATTGTTGTATTTTGTAGAAGTGGTTGGAAGTTTTTTTCTACAACACACATTCTCCTTATTAAACTTTCTTTCGATAATTTTGATGGAGAAAAGTTTCTCTGTAAAAGGAGGTTCTCACAAATTGATACTTTGCTAGAGAATAGTAGGGAAGACTCCTTGAAGGCGTCACATTGAAGAGAAGAGGAGATCGAGTTGCTAAGAGGAAGGAGAAATTGTTGTGGGAGAAGTGTTCTTCAAATACAATTCTTCTTTTTCCCTTAAAGCTCGTTCTTAACTTCTATAATTTTTTTTTTATTGTTTTTTCCTTTTCTATATTTTAATTCCTAACAAAATAAATGAAAAAGTGGTCACTTGCTTCTGCTGTAGGATTCGATCCCTTCATTATCATATAGAGATCGATAGTAAGAATAATGTAGAGTATCTCTATATTATCTCTATTGTCTCACATGGAAAATGTATATTAAAAAAATTATCTATTTTTTCTTTTGAATTATACTACACATATTAGTGGCATTGAAACTTATGCAAAGATGAACTTGAAGTCCATTAATCTAGATATATTTATTGTTTGGCATAATCAATAAGGTCATCTTGGTAAATAATGATGAGAGAAAATAACAAAAATTCACGTGGACATCCATTGAAGAACAAGGAGATTCTTCATCTTTAGTCAAATAAATTGTCATATGTTACTTGCTCTAAAGGAAAATTAATTGTAGCCTCTTACCAGTTAAACTTGGTTTTGAATCCCCTACATTTTTTTAACAAATTTATGGTGATATACGTGCACTTATTAATCCCCTAAGTGGATCTTTTAAATTTTTTATTGTCCTAATTGACATGTCTAGTAAATGGCACATGTGTGTTTATCATCAAGTGAAAATCTTGCATTTGCAAGAGTATTTGCATAAATAATTAAGTTAAGAGTATTATTTCTGAATTTTAGATTTAAGAAAATTCATCTTGATAATTTTTATGAATTTACATCTCAAATGTTCAATAATTATTGAATGTCAATCGAGATGGGTGTTGTGCATCTTATAGCTCATTTTTAGACACAAAATGGTTTAGCATATCATTTATAAGACCTTTGGACTTAAATCCTAGACCAATGCTTATCAGAGAAAAACTTTTAGTATCTATATGAGGTCAAAAGATTTTGTATGAGACATCAGTTATGTTATATGCATTATGCTAATAACTTATCATAAGTACTCCCTAGTACAACTAGATTATGGATAAGAGCCAAATACTTTCATATAAAAAAAAAAAAAAAAAAAAATTATATTCAGTATATGTTCCAATTGTTCCGATCTAACGGATTAAGATGAGTCTTCAAAGGGGTTGGAAATATATGTAGAATTCTATTTTCATCATTATTTTGAACCCTTATGAGTGATGTATTTACTGCAAAATTTGGTTTTTTTTTTTATTTTAATGAGACAAAATTGTCAACATTAGAAGGAAGAATCACATATTGAAAAAAGAAATAACACAAAGTGTATCTTCCGTTGTCTCATTTAGATTCTTATACAAATTAATGTAAAGTTGAAGTTCAAAAGATAATTAATACGAAAAATATTGCAAATCAAATGTCAGAGGCATGTATAAATGCTAAGAAAATGACTAAGTCATATGTATACTCATTACAAATATAACCTCTAAAATTGGTATTTCAATACAACAAATTGTCACAACTAACAAGTCTACAACACGCTCTAATGAGTTTCAATTCGATAAAAATTCTCGAAAAACAAAATGAGTCAATAACAAAATAACTCGATTGAGAAGGGGATAGTTTATACGAAATTCTAAAATTGCATATCAAAGAATATCAAATAACTGAGGATGATAATGAGATTTTGATAAATAATGTGTCATGATAGAAAATCGATCCAGACCAATATAATTGTTGGCAACATTTTTTTTTTTTATATAATGTTGATTATAATGTTATTTCTAAAAATGAAAATTATGAGCCAAAAATTGTCTAAAAATTTAAGAGTCAAAAGAATTGACCAAAGTGAAAGAAGCAAAGGTGCAATTAAACTCACTCTCATAACATAAGGTTTTTGAACAAGTAAATTATCATAAAATACTATAATAAAAAGCAATTAAAAAGGATGTTAGGTCATAAGATATAAAACAAGAGACTTGTTGCACAAGAATTCTTGCAAAGGCTTGGTACAAATTGTTGTGAGACATATTCTTCTATGGTAGATAAAATAACATTGAGACATCTAATGATTTGGTCGCGTATTAAAAACTTAGCATGTATCTTATTGATGTAGTCACAACTTATTTATATAGATCTCTAGATAATTACATTTATATTAAAATTCCTAAACAATTAAAGATAACGTGATCATAAAATTTGAATTGTAGAGATTTATATTCGATTAAATTACATAGATTCTTATATGAATTAAAATAATGTGGACGAATGTGGTATAATCGTCTTAGTAAATATTTTTTTAAAGAAGGATATAAAAATAAGAAAAATTATTTTAAATGACAAAACTGCTGAAAATATTTACAAATAACAGTAACATATCACAGTCTATTTGCAATAGATCGCGATAGACTACTATCTGTATCTATCATGACACAAATAAATATAGATAGTAGTCTATCATGGTCTATCGCACATAGATAGTGAAATTGTGCTATATTTGTAAATATTTTGGTTTATTTTTCTATATTTGAAAACAACCCTAAAAATAATCCTATTTGTCAATGTATTTTTATAAAAAAAATCATAGTCATGATTTGCTATAGTAATATGTTGATTGTTTAAATTTAATTTGAATTCTTAAAAAGCTTTCAAAGGCAATAAACCATCTTAAAAAATAGTTTGAGATGAAAGTTCTTGGAGAAACAAAATTTTACCTTTGACCAAAAATTGATCATTTAGCATATGAGATATTTATTCATCAGTCAATTTATATAGATTTTTTTTTAAAGGTTTTATATGGACATAACACATCATTATATTAAAAATTTCAATGGTAGTTGGAGCACAGGATGTGAAAAAAATACATATTTCAACCTCAAGAAGAGAATGAAGAACCACTTGATCTAAAAGTACCATACAATAGGTGCACGTGTACATCTCAATAATAACACATGACCTAATATAACATTTTCAATAAATTTTGCTAAATATAGTTAGTCTCCAACAAAAAGAATTGGCACGTAGTTAAATATCTACTTTGGTATCTTTGAGGAATAGTTTATATGAGTTTTTTATTCAAACAAAGTCGAATTTTGATTTAGTTGGTTGTGTAGATGCAAAGATATTTATGTGATTCACACAAGGGTACATCTTAAATATATTATCAACTTATATGCAGAGAAAGTGTTATATCATTGCAATCCATAAAACAATCTATTACAATGATCTCTTCAAATATGTTGTGGTGCTTGCAATTCATAAGATTATCGAGAATGTAAATGGTTGGGATCAATAACTCAACACATTCGTGGAATATGCCTGACAAAAATATTCTAATTGTATGATATGAAAACTGTGAGAGTTTTTGAACCTAACTTAGATGGCCAAACAGAACGTAAACAATCAACAAAAATAAATCGAAAGCAGTAAAGAACACCAAGATATATAGTGGTTCGACCAGTTTGGTCTACATCAACTTTAAGAACCAGCTTGAATTAATTTATTGATGAGCAATAAAGGAATTTTACAAATTACAGATAATCAACGAAATCACCAATCTGTAATTTTTGTATCCACTGATACCGAAAGATCCACACACAATGTCGCCTCTGAAAACTGAGAACAACCCGTTGCAAACAGCCCAAAAACAGTGTGCTACCACCTCTGACCGGCGAATCACGCGCAGGCCCGTGCGTATCTCTTACTACTGCCGCTCCACACAAGAACTAGCGCGAAACACACGCCCTCGTCGTTGACCTCGCTCGTCGGACGAAAATCAATCTCGTAGGACACCCACGCCACCGCTGCGGACGCTCGCCCACGTCAGACCCCGTCACCCACGGACAGCGGTGGATGTTTTACTTCAGGCGGCTCGTGGACTTCAGCGGTTGTGGCTCACCAGGAGAAACCCCCAGGCGGCTATTTCTTTTCCTTTGCGGCTGCCCTGCTCTCCAAAAAGAGTTACACAAAATACTGCCTTATTTTTTAAGAATAAGAGATAATTGCAAAAATGCCACTGCTCAATAATTACGATAATGCCATTAGACCTTTAAATTTTCAAAAAACCCAATAAAAAACAACTTAAAAAACTTGTTATGTTCTACAAATCTCCCTCATAACAAGAATATTTAAGTGTCAAGCTGATTCTTCAATCTTCCTATCATCCAGATTTAATATTTAGTCCATCTATTAGGTATTTGAACCTATGGGCTGGAAGAACCTTGGTTAACATATCTGACAAATTCTCAACTGTATGAACCTTGACCAGTTCAACATCTTTTTGGGCTACAACTTCTCTGATAAAATGAAATTTGACATCGATATGCTTAGACCGTTCGTGATGAGATGGATTCTTCGCAAGATGAATAGCACTCTGGCTATCACAACGGACAATAGGAATGAACTCCTGCGACAACAACTCATCAACTATCCTTTTCAACCACACTGCCTCTTTCACAGCTTCACCCACTGAAATATACTCTAATTCAGTAGTATACAAGGCAACAACTAACTGTAGAGCAACCTTCCAACTGACCACATTACCAAACAAACGAAAAATGTGACCTGATAGAGACCTTCTTTTGTCAAGGTCTGCAGCATAATCTGCATCTGTGAAGCCTTCCAACAATGCTGATTTTTCAAAATCCCTGGTAAAATACAATGATACACTGGCACTACCTTTCAAATATCGAAGCACCCATTTAACAGCATTCCAATGCTCATTCCTAGGATTTGACATAAACCTACTTATCATACTCATAGCATATCCCAAGTCAGACCTAGTACAAATCATCAAATACATAATACTTCTAACAACATTACAATAGGGAATATTAGCCATCTCTAACCTTTCTTGTTCAGTAACAGGACACTGAGATGAAGAAAGCCTAAAATGAGAGGCTAAGGGTGTTTTCGAAACTGCCTTACAACCAGACATATTATACTTCTCAAGCCGTTTATGCACATAACTCTCCTGCGAAATGGTTAGCAAATCTTTCTCCCTATCTCTTTCACATCCATGCCTAGGATCCTTTTTAGTTCACCTAAATCTTTCATCTCAAATTCACTACTCAATCGTTTCTTAAGATCACAGATTTCAAAATAATTCTTAAACACCAGAATCATATCATCTACATACAGAAGTAGATAAGTATATGTACCATTCTGAGATAGTTTCCAGTACACGCAGGCATCATATGAGCTCCTGTGAAACCCCTGCTTCAGAATAAAGGTGTCTTGATATACCATTGTCTCCGCGATTACTTCAGTCCATAGATGAAACTGTGAAGACGACAAACCATGTCTTCCTTTCCTTTCACCTCATAGCCCTTAGGTTGAGCCATGTAGATCACTTCCTCTAATTCACCATGAAGGAAAGCTGTGGTGACGTCCATCTGTTCAACAAACATATCAAAGTGAACAACAATAGATAAAATTAATCGAATGGACGAATGCCTCACCACCAGAGAGAAAATCTCATGAAAGTCAACTCCCTCCTTTTGAGTGTAGCCCTTGGCTACCAGTCTAGCCTTATACCTAGGCTTGCTGTCACCTCCTGTACCTGGTTTGATTTTATAAATCCACTTTGACTGAATGAGTTTCTGATTATGAGGATTTGGAATCAATGACCATGTCTGATTCTTCTGCAACGAGAACAACTCTGCTTCCATAGCATCCTTCCACTGTTCCTTCAAATCAGATACAATAGCCTCCTCAAAAGTAAGAGGCTCTGCTTCAATACTGTCAGCTGCATACGTAAGAGCATAAGCAACTAAATCAGCATAACCATACCTCGTAGGAGCTTGCCTCACCCGCTGAGGCCTGTCACGTGTAAGCTGATAGTTCTGTAGGTCACTGCCATTTGAGCTTTCTTCACTAAAAGCTCCCTCATCAATCAAAGTTCTCTGCAGTTGAGGTTGTCTACCATCAGAAGTGGATGACTGATCATTGGAATCACCTGAACTAACTGATGGTTGTGCTTTAGAATCAATTCTAACCTCTGTCTCAACCTGATCAACTGTCTGTTGTTTCTGCTGCTCTTTGATATGAAATGGCATCTCTGTTTCATTAAAGGTCACATCTCTGCTGATAATGCATTTATTTCTGCCCTCTTCCAAGCACCAAAGTTTATTCTTTTAACACCCTGAGGATAGCCAATAAACATACATTTCAGTGCCCTCTTGTTCAGCTTCCCTTCCTTAACATGAGCATAAGTTGAACATCCAAACACTCTGAGATGATCCAAGCTTGGAGCTTTTCCTGTCCATATCTCCTGAGGAGTCTTTAGGCCTAAGCGGAAGACGGACTTCTATTAATAAGATAACAAGCTGTTTGGGCAGCTTCCCCCCAAAATTTCAAGGGTAATGAAGCATTTGTCAAGAGACATTTTGTATGCTCCATAATTGTTCTGTTGAACCTCTCAACTAAACCATTCTGCTGTGGAGTGTACGTAATAGTGAAATGCCTTGTAATTCCCTTAGATTTGCAAAATTTATCAAATTTGTGATTCACAAATTCTAAACCATTGTCTGTCCTCAGATATTTTATTTTCCTGTCTGTCTGGTTCTCATCCTGCTTTTTCTATTCAAGAAATTTTCCAAAAGTTCCATCCTTCTGTTTTAGTGGATACATCCACACCTTTCTTGAAAAATCATCAATGATTGACATAAAGTATCTCGAACCTCCCATAGAAGGTACCTTTGTAGAACCCCACAAATCTGAATGAATATAATCTAAAATTCCTTTAGTAGAATGCTTCCCTTTCCTAAACTTCACTCTGGTAGACTTTCCCATTATGTAATATTAAAAAAAAAAGGGAGTTCAATGTCTTTAACTTCTCCAAGCAAACCTTGTTGTGAAAGAGCTTGCAGACCTCTTTCACTCACATGAGCCAATCTGTTATGCCATAACATAGATTTATCTGTTTCTTTCCCAGATGCAATAGTAGCACTATCTGAAACTGCAGTACCTTCCAACACATAAAGACCATTCCTCAAGGTCCCCTTCAGCTTAACCAAAGAACCCTTAATAACCTTCAGAACTCCATTCTCAGATTTATAAGAATAACCTGTTCTATCTAATTCGCCCAGAGAAATTAGATTTCGTTTGAGTTCTGGAACATATCTTACATTTGTAAGAATTCTAATCATATCAACATGTGTTGCAATTCAAACTGACCCAATTCCTTTTACATCACAAGCACCATTATCACCAAGCATAACTAGTCCCCTATCATTTTCCTGAAAGTCAATCAAGAAATCCCGATTAGGAGTCATGTGAAACGTGCACCCTGAATCCATGATCCAAGCATTCTGAATGTCCCTGCTGGACACCATCAAAACCTCTACTGAATCATACCCGTAATATTTGCTGCACTAGAATCCCCTGTATGCTTGCTACTTGATGCTTCCTTGCTCTTATTCAAAGGGCAATTCTTTCTAAAGTATCCTTCTTTATGACATAGGAAACACTTTTTGCTTTTCCCTTTTGATTTTGACCTGGATCTCGACTCTTTTCCTTTTCCGTTCTTTTTCTCATTTCTGCCTCTGGCCATGAGTAACTCTCCATCCTTGCATTCCTTTTTAATCTCGAGATTTCTCGTTCTCAAGGCATCCAACACTATATCCATGGACAATGAATCTCGTCCATATTTAATAGCTGCCTTAACTTCTCGATATGATTCTGGCAAAGAATTCATCCGACATCTTCTCACCGATGTTATTGAGATCAACTATAATCTTCTAGAATTCATCTAGGTTCTCTTCTAAGCATTTACTTGAGTCCATCTTATATCCAAAGAATTTCTCCTTTAGATATAATTTATTTGGCAAGGACTTAGTCAAATAAAGACTTTCCAGTTTCTTCCACAACTTCGCTGTAGTAGTGGCCTCATCTATTAGCCTAAGCACTCCATCTGATAGATACAGAATTATCATCGAATAGGCCATCTCATCCATATCTCTTTTTTCAGCTTCTGTAATTGTTGGTGGAAGGTTATCTTTGTCTAAGATTTTAGCTACCTTTTGTTGTACCAGAATAGCCCTAATCTTTTTCCTCCATAACCCGAAGTCACCTTTCCCATCAAATTTAACAATTTTGAATCGTGTAGACATCGAAGCCATCTGTCAAAATTAATTTCAACAAAAATTCTTGAACAAAGAATATGCCAGCACACCCTACCACATAACCTCTTTGGATCAACTAGAGCTCTGATACCACTTGTGAGAGTTTCTGAACCTAACTTAGATGGCCAAACAGAACGCAAACAATCAGCAAAAATAAATCGAAAGCAGTAAAGAACACCAAGATATATAGTGGTTCGACTAGTTTGGTCTACATCCACTTTGAGAACCAGCTTGAATTAATTTATTAATAAGCAATAAAGGAATTTTACAAATTACAAATAATCAGTGAAATCACCAATCTGTAATTTTTGTATCCACTGATACCGAGAGATCCGCATACAATGTCGCCTCTGAAAACTGAGAACAACCCGCTACAAAAACAACCCAAAAATAGTGTGCTATCGCCTCTGACCGACGAATCACGCGCAGGCCCACGCGTATCTCTCACTGTTGCCGCTCCACGTAAGAACCAGTGCAAAACCCACGCCCTCGCCGTCGACCTCCCTCGTCGAACGGAAATCGATCTCGCCAGACACCCACGCCACCGCTGCGGACGCTCGCCCACGTCAGACCCCGTCAGCCACGGACAGCGGCGGACGTTTTACTTCAGGCGGCTCACCAGACGAAACCCCCAGGCGACTATTTCTTCTCCCTTGCGGCTACCCTGCTCTCCAAAAAGAGTTACACAAAATACTGCCCTACTTTTGAAGAAGAAGAGATAATTGCAAAAATATCACTGCTCAATAATTATGATAATGCCATTGAGCCTTTAAATTTCCAAAAAACCCAATAAAAAACCACTTAAAAAACTTGTTATATTCTATAAAAACAATACAACACGTACTATCGCTCAGATGAAAGGAGAATATATTTAAGGAAATAGGACGAAACATATCTTACCAAATCTCTTCCGCACCCATGATCTTGAAGAAATTGTTGACATCACTTTTCAACATCTATCGCAACGTAAGATTCGAGAAGTTGGTGAACAATATTGGAATGTAAGAACTCATAGATCTCAAATGATGTTTTCATGAGAGGAGTAAAATATCACAATTTTTAAAGTGTATATAGATTATGTACTATTTATTTTTCATTACGATTCTTTCCCTTAATTTTTTCTAGTAAGTTTTAGTGAGACATATAGTGTACATATATTTGATATACAAGGAGGGGAGTATTGTAAATTAATTATGTGTAGATCACCAATATATCCCTTCTCCTCTATGACTCTCACACACTTAGAATAGCCCTAGGAATTCTTTTAATTTTTAGTATTTTAAACTTGTGACATACTCCTTTATAACACTATAAATATGAGTGTGGAGGTTTGGAAACAACACACATCAATTGAGAATAGAATTTGCTCTCAACTTTCTCATCCTCTTTAATTTGTTTTCATATTCTTAGTGTTCTTGCACTTTTTGTTCTTCTTTCAGAACAAAAATGATTTGTTTTATGTTTTTAGTGTATTTAGATTAAATATAAAATTTTAAAATGTAAAAGAGCACTAAAAAATAAAAGTTTGGGCAAACATGCCTAAACTCATTTAGCATATTGTATTACTAATTATATAATATGATAAAATTATAATTATGCATAATCTACAACATAAAATATGTTCATTATTAATTAATAATGGTTGAGATTCAACCAAATATATTAACTTAAGTAACTACAACTAATATTATTGTATATAAGTATATTATCAAACTCAATTTAAACAGCTCTTTAAATTGATATGTAGCTTCTAAATAGAATCAATCACAGCAAAACACTAATAACATGAAATGCTAACTTTAGTTCTCATTTCCAAATGCACTAAACCTTTCCTCCAAAACAAGATAACACAAGTTTTTTTATTCATTAAATTACTTGAATGCATGTCTCTTGATTTTAGGGCATATTTGAAAGTATTTTTAACAAAATTGTTGGTTAGAAACTGATTTTCATACAACCAATTTAATGTTTTGGTTCTATACTTTCAAAAGTGATTGTGTACAAACAAAATTAAAAGTAATTTTCAATGGCTTGCGATATGTTTGAGTTAACTTTTAGAATTAGTGTTTTTAGCTAAATCATTTAATTATAGTTAGTCGCAGAGATAAATCATGTTAATATTTGGTTCATATTTGTACAGATGATCTAAATTTAAACAAAAGTATTTTTTAAATGATTGATATTTATTTCCAAAGGTAATATTATAATCATTAAATTACTAAAAAAAACATTATATTTGAGATTGAAAAGAATTAGATGCAAAGAAAATTACATAGAAAGAAATAAAAGTTTAAGAGAAAAAAAAATAGAGAGCTAAAAAATCTTTAAATAGGAAAAAAAAAAATTTAGAGCCAGAAGAGAAATTTAATAGACCATGAAAATTAAAAGATAGAAAAGAATGTTATATAGGTATATAAAGTTGGGGAGAATCATAGAGGTTTAAAAAGAATAACTTTAAAGAGAGATTATGTTAAAAAACATAAGAGTGAGTAGTAAAAAAATTTCAAGAGCAAATAGTTAGAAAAAAAAAAACTAGAGGAAAAAAAAAAAGAAAATGTTAGAGAGATATTAAAAATTAGAGAGAATTAAAAATCAACGAGAATACTTATAAATTTTAAAAAATAGAATAAAATTAGAAGTAAGCATTACAAAAACTTTAGAGAGGAAGAGTAAAAATAAGAGAGAAATAAAGATGAAAATGGACAACAAAAAAAAAAAAGATTTTAAAAGAAAAATATGATTCTTTTAAAAAAAATTTAGGACAATAATTTGGAGTCACATACAATCACTTACTTGAAATCACCTTCCATTGTTCAAGTGATGTTTTTTTCCTCAAACAACTTTAAGTTTTCAAAATAACTTTTTCATCATTGTTAAATCACAATTTTTGAAAAAAAAAATAATTTTAGACATATGAAAACTGATATTTGATTTCCAAATTAATTCTCAAACATATTCTTACTTATCAAATGACATAACTATGTATTCGAAAGATGATTTCATTCAACCTAATAAAATAACAGTATTTTCTAAATTTAAAAAATATTTTCATAATATTAAATTATAAGAAAAATATTGATGGATATGATAGGTTTTAGTTAGAGGCCTAAAATTTTAAAAGTTTCACTTTTATCTTTGAATTTTAAATTTGTTTTAAAATAATTATTTCATCTCAACTATAATTTAGGTGAAAGTGTAAAACTAACAACTTGTTGAATTGGTCTTCGGAAATAACTTCGGAGTCGTTCAAATAGAAGTAATAAACTGATTCAACTTATCCGGGGCAACTCAGCCCTTTAACATTCTCTTTCTCTCTTTCTGGCTTAGCCTACCAGGGAAATGTTCTTCTTGATAGCACAGGTGAGATCATTCTGCCTTAGGTCAAGGCTCCATTTCTCTGGAAATGGAATTCACTTATTCTCGGGTAAACAATGTACGACTTCTAGCTTCAAAAAGTTCTATAACATCTCTTCACATATAAAGGATGATGATGAGGCCTGGAATTCTGTTCACTGCTTGAGTTGTGATTGAGAGAGTTCCTTATAAAATGAAGACCACAGGGCGAGTTTCACTTTCACATCATGATCGAAAAGGCAAGTAAGAAAAAAGATTAGGTCTTATTCGTGGTGGAGTGCTTCGAAAATCCATGCATGGGGTTATGTTACGAATGAAGAGAGGGCTACTAGAACAGGAAACCCGGGGATGATGTAAACCATGTACGTTCGGATTACAATAGGTAAAGAGGGTAAGAGATAGCTTGACTTCACTCTTTCCGATGGTCTTCCGTGGAGGATGTGGTTGGCCCATTTCGGTTGATAACTCTTTCTCGTACAGCTTTCTATGGAGAGCTTAGTTTCCAATCCCTTCGTAAGAGATCGACAAGGGATGTCCACTTCTAATGATTGGTGTTCTGAGACGATTCCGGCAATTACCCCGCCCTAAGTGAGTAAGGCAACTTCTACATGCTTTTTTTCTCTCGTAGAAGGCCTAATGTTAAGCTATGTGGGTAGCATGCACACCCAAGGGTGCCCCAAAGTTCCTCCGCCGAATTGTAGTACAGAATCATCTCCAAAAATCTCGGTTAGAGCAGGGCATATGCCAAACGTGAATACCATCGGAAGCCACTGGCGGAACACCTGGTAAAGAGACCCAATCTTGAGTGAAATAAATACCGCGGCTTCGGTCTTTTTCAATAAAATCATCACGTAGTAAATCAACAAAGCCTAAAGTGATGTCTCTTTCCCCTTCGACGTTTACCTACTACGGTACTAGCGTGAATATGGCCTCCACCGTCAATGCCTTTCCTTCTCTACTTTACAATAGATTTTAGGAACTACTTGACCTAGCTTGGTGAATCAGTCAATTTTCTCCCTTCACAGTCATGCTTTATATACTTCTACCAAATTAACTTGTTAGAGTTATAGAGAAGGGATTGAAGAATAGCGTATGGCATGTATCATTTCTAAGCATAGGACAGATGCTAGAGCAAAGCGAGATTGAATGCCGATCGTGACATGTAAAAATAGTGGTAGAATTATACCTACAAATTTCATGTATGTTTCAAATTATACTATGGGTGTATATGGATTGAGTTGGGTTGGGTTGAAGATGTTTCTAGGACCGATCCAAAAATTCGGTTTGGTTGGGTTGGCAACCCAAATGACCCCAATAAAGTCTCCAACCCAACCCTTAAAATTTGGGTTGGATTGGATTGGGTTGTTGGGTTATACCTTATTCTTTCTTTTTAATTAAAAATATGTAAATTTATATACAGACTAATAACTAAAATGTCACAAAATTCCAATATTAAATACCAAATATCTATGATATTTATTACAAACTTTAAATAAAGATAGATATCATAACTATTTTAAAAGAAAAATATAAAAAATCAAAAATGAATCAATACAAAGTAATCAAAATTTAAACAAAAATGTATGTATATTATTAATATATAAAAAATTCGGGTTCGGTTGGGTCAACCCAAATTTTTTTTAGCCAACTCACGACCCAACCCAACCCAACAAAAATAGAAAAAGTTGAACTCAACCTAACCAAGAACAAAACTAACCTAACCCAACCCTTACATTTTGAGTTAGACACCCCTAAATTATACTCTTATTGTTTTAAAAACTTCATTTTAACCTTTAAACCCTTTAAAATTGTATTGAAAAAGTTACTCGACAGCTTTTTCAATTTATTAATGACGAAAATACAAAATAACAATCCCAAAATTGGACATATTTTGTGGTGTGGTAAAAAGTGATTTAGGAAAAATCTTAGCTGTTTATACGGGCTTGGTAAAAGAGCTTATTTATTAATTTGCTAGAATTTAAGTAACTTATAAAAGCTTATAAATACCAACTTTATATTTAGCTTTTCTAAAAAAAAATTGTTGCCTTCTTAATCATTTAAATAAATATGTTATAATAATCCCATTCGACATTAATATATTTTGTCCTATCTATTTTCAAATTTTAATTGATTCAATTTTTTATAATAATTATTTTTCTTAAATTTTATCAAATAATTTAGATTAAACAAAATTAATTGAAATTCAAATTATATAAAATTTTAAATAAAAATATTGTAATAAAGTTTAAATTATATCAATATGATAATAATTGAAATAATAAACTATTCTAGCCCATATAACTAAATTACACTAATTTATTATTAATTTTTCAAACACCCCTAACTAGTTTTCTCTAATTTAAAATTAAAATTTATCAAATCATTATTTTACATTTGTTCACATCTGATTTTTTTAAAAGCACAACTATCGACAATTATTTTAAAAATTACAACAATTCATAATCGAGCATTAGTCTTAAACATTGAAGTTTGTGGCTATTTGATCCTTAATTTTTTTTAAATGCCTAACAAATTTTTACTAAATTTAAAATTTTAGAAAATTAACTGAGCTATTAGATGTAAATATGAAATTTATGTCCAATGAAATTTTTTGAACTTTCAGTTTTAGTTTTAGTACAACCTTGAATTTTTTTAAAAAATTAGCGGACTAAATAGAATACAAACACAAAGTTTTAGAGCAAATTGTAATTAATCTAAAAATAAAATAAAAATTTGGTTAAAAATCACTTTTAATCCTAAACTTTCATATAAGTAACAATTTAGTCCCCGAACTTTAGATTTTAAGATTTAGTCCTTATACTTTCAATTTTGTAACATTTTAGTCCCCAAACTTTACTACGTAGTAATTTAGTCCTTGAACTTTAAAACTTGTAATAATTTAGTCCTTATTATAGAAATTAATATTAAGGTTTAATGAGATTTTATGTATAAATAAAACATTAAACTAATTAAAAACTTAATATTTTTAGAAAATACAAAGTTTACATCATAAAATATTGACATCTAATTTTGATATTTTTCTTTTATGTTAGGGGCTAAATTATTATAATGTCAAAAGTACAAGAAATAAATTATTACGTACTAAAATTTAAAGATTAAATTATTATAAAATTAAAAGTATAGAGGCTAAATCGTTACAAGAATGACGAAATTGTTACTTAGGACTAAAAGTATTTTTTAATCAAAAATTAATTTTTTATTTTTGTAAAAAATATAATAGTAATAATAATAATAATTGAAAAAGAAAAATGAATGGTATTTTGGGGTGTGGCAGAGTACCACGGACTAAATATTGGAGATGACAGTCTTTTGACAGAGTCAGTCACAAGGACTGGTCAAAGCTTGTCAATTCCATTTTTGACCACAATCCCCTCTGGGCCCCACCACTCCTTTTTTTTTTTTTTTACCATTTTCCCCATTTTACCCTTCCCCCTGTCCCCACCATTTTCCCTCTATCTCCTGCCTCCACTCTGACGCTCTGACACTGCCCTTTTTCTTTTTTTCTTTTTTTAATTTTTTTTGTCAGCACAACAAAACCCAACTCCTTTTTCAGGGCCTTTTTTCCCCCTTTCCGAAATTACCCTTTTACCCTCCTTTCTTTTCTCACCGACCAATTTATCGTCTTCATTTTATCGTTTCCCAAAATATCGTCAAAACGAGATTATGGTATTTACTTTTTACTGTCACCCATTTCATGAGATGAAAATGGTAACTAACAGCCTGTCACCACTTTCTCTGCTCAAACTTATTTATTTTTCTGATTGGGAATTGTTGAACTTTCAACGTCTAGAAAGATGATGAGTGTTTTTATATATTGAAAAAGATTTTACAACTTTAAAATTACATCATAGATTTTCAACTTTTTGTTCTTAACATATCCAATAATTTTTTAAATTAATACATCTATTAGAAGCAAGTTTAAAATTTATGTCTAATATGATTATAAATTTTTATTTTTTTTAAAAAAAATTTGAATAGGTTAAAGATTTATTAGACACACGATTAAAAGTTCCTCTAGAGTTATTAAATCGAAAATATAGAAATTTATTCAATAATCTAAGATCTATTAGACACAAATTTGAAAATGGGTAATTGTTTTAAATGGTAAAACTGTTTAAAATATTTTCATGTATAACAAATGTCACTGTCTATCAGTGATAGACCGTGATATGTTTATCGCAGTCTATTATTGATACACAGTGAAATTTTGCTAAATTTATAAATAAGTGGTTCAATTTTCTTTATTTAAAAACAATCCTATGAAATTTTAGAATTCTATTTGACACAAATTTTAAAGTGCAAGTACATATGAAACACAATTAAAGTTGAACACAATAAACCCGAAATTGAAAATTTTGAAACTTATGAAATTCGAAGATTTATAAACATAATATTAAAAATCTAGAGACTTATGAGACATAAAATCAATATGCAAAGTACCTATTAGACAAAAACTAAAGTTCAGGGACATATGACACTATAGTGAAAGTTCTAAAATTCATGTCATTCAAAATCCAATCAATTTGGCCTTAAGATTTGGTAAAACCTAAGAAAGATCTAAGGAATTAGTATAAGCATCCCTAATATTTCACAAATGTCATAAAATTTAGTAATATTTCATAATTAAATAATATTTTGAGATATTTTTAACCTTTTAATAGATTCTCACTCAAAGATTTTCAAATTTTATTAAAAAAAATATCATTTCCAGATTTTGTATTATTTCTATAGAGATTTTATTTTTTTGAAATATTATTAATTACATTATCATTTATCAATAAAATTTTGAAATATTTAATTTTTCCTTATTAAGATGATTTCCGAATGTTGACTTTGTTTTTGTTATCCATTAATCTTTGTTAATATTAATTTAATACATGATATTTCAAATTAATATTTTCTTCATTTTCTTCATTTTATTTATTTTCTTCCATATTCCTAGATGAAAATCGAGCACCTCTCTTTTTAGATCTCAAGTATATGTCGCATGTACTTGATAACATTGAAAATGTGTTATCTAGCTCTGCTTGATTCAAGATTGTCCTAGGATTTTATATGCTTATTATGCTATTTTGTAGATATTGAACACTCAAGAGGTAGAATTGACCATTTGGAGTCATTCAGGGTTAATTTAAAGCAATTTGGAGTTAATTTGAGCATCTGGGCTTCAAAGGAGATAAACTACCAAAATGCCCCTAGAGCCAGCGTAACTAATCTCCTCCAAGCGTAGAAGTACCTCAAAGACAGAAGCAACTCGTCGCCCATAACGTCGCTATGGTCCCTTTACACTACATCTTGACACTGCAAGACAGAATGTTACATATCAAGATAGCGTAACAATGCTACACTCAACGTAGCTACGCTACGGATATTGATGAACAAAGAGATGCACGCACTGGTGAGAGCATAACGCTCAACGTCATAACATTGTAACATTACGCTACAACATGAAAAAACTAGCATTAGGTCTGTAATCTTTACGAACAAAAAGACGCAAGCTAGGGCATGAAAAAACTGTCGTTTAGTGTTGCAACGCTACACCTTGTTTATAAATACTTTTCTTCGATTTTAGGTCAAAAAAGGAGAGATGAGCCGACTTTTACACCATTAGGCTCGATTTTGGCCATTCTTGGCCCAAACCCATGAGATATCTTCATGTTTTGCTTTGTAATCTTTATTTTGGCTTTGGGATTCATGTATTGATAAACGACTAAAGGCCCAAACGTCGTTTTGAGGTTTGTTGGGCATGTTCTATGGTTTAATGAGATTTTCTTTGTAATGTTCTTAGTTCTTTGTTTATGTTTGTTTTCTTTTCCTTGGTTAATTTTTAGGAAGGACATGCTTGTATATTTTAATTGACAACTAAATCGCTAATACTTGTATGTTCATTTGCCCCACGCTATGCATGTTGTAGGTATCTATAATTGTATCAATAGTATGCTTAATTTGAGTAGCAATAAGTTTTAGTTATAGTTATGGTTTTGATTGCAAGCTTTTCTAGGATCACCCAGTAAAAAAAGATAATGAAACCTAGGGAATAGCAATGCATTAGGTTAGATTTGGTCAATTTAATCTAATGTTCCAATCAATCCAAGTGCTTAATGCTATTAGCTAAGTGAATTGGCTTGCATGAAAACACTTAGTTAATTGAGGAATCGATGTCCGCATTGGTTATCCTTATGGAGTTTGTCTGGCTTTTCCAGACATTCGATTAGGCTTAATAATTTGGTAACCCTTGAACCTTGCATGATAAATCAATGAATTAATCCATAGAAAGTCCAACAACCTCTAAATCGGTGAAGTTAATTTCGTGTATCTCTCTTTCAACCTATTTTATTTTTCAAACTTTTAATTCATGCAATTTAGTTTTCCTATCAACTCGATCTCAAAACCCCTTATTTTTCTACTTTCCAAAGATTAGTTTAACTTATAGAGTTTTATCTCAAACTCCATGTTGTTCGACCTGATCTTGCCACTAAAACCACTTGTAAGTTAAAGTGTTGGATTGTAAAAATAAATATTATTTGATTGGTAGAAAGTCTCGACAACTTTCCCTCCATCAAAATGGTGCCATTGTCGGGGAGCCAATTAATTTCTCCTTGTTAGATTTATCTTGTAAACGTTAAAAATTCAAAAAAGATTTTTTTTTTGTGTCTACTTGTTTCTATTATGGCAGATGAACAATGCATCTATTATGCACTTCATGCAAGGCAAGTCGCTTATCGGAAGAAGAAGAGGTATGATAAATTCATGAGCTTAGAAATCAAGTATATAAACTAATCACTTTTGTTCGATATTTGTCTACTAGGAGCTCGTAGGATTTTGAGAAATGCAGAGTATGTTTGCTACAAGGTCATCGATCCGAAGCATTTCCTCAACTATCGCATGGCTCTATGCATGATGCTTGTCCCCCTTGGGAGTTGCCTAAACCGATTTTAATGTCGAAGCATGCTTCTTCTGCTCATTAAGATAAGTCTTTAGAGGAACTGGTTATGGATATTTCTAATAGCTCGTGTGTGTTTTCACAACAACTGTATAAGCAATAAGAGTTCTTAAGCTTCTAGTAGGACAGTATTTATTTCAGATTTGAGACTAGAATTGATATTTTGAGTCAGAGTGACCTTGTCGCTTAGGTTGTTGAATCAGTTGGGAGGCTAAACAAGCCCTTGTTATAGCCACCCTCTAAGACTGCTGAGTTGCGCAACAGTGAGGTAGATATCGTTCTTCTCTGTGTCTGCAGGAATCTCTTGAGTCTCACTTAGAGACCCAAACCTCTTTAGAAGTGGTGGATGACCTAGTCATGTAGCTTGTAGGTTTCGTACCGCCACTAAAGAGTCAACCAAAGTTAACCATCGTTTGTGACACTAAGGTCGAGTTCCTTGAGGGATTTTATTCATCAAGCAGCAAGGAGGATACATACCTTCTGCCATGTCCTGAACAAGCATGTGAGGTTAAGTATGAGCTCGAACTTCATCTCGAGGAGCTAACATGATAGAGTTAGAGGTTGCAAAGCCTTGTTCTGTTCTTCCCTATGGCATCTATTTTATTTTTGAATATTGCTTATCTCATCCTCATGAGTCTGAGTCTTTATTTCCAGTTGAGTTAATCGAGTTTGTTTTTATTTTTCTAAAAACACAAAAATTCAAAAATATTTCTAACTCCGAAGCCCTTGAATGCTTCAAAAGCTCGCTTCCTTGAAGCAATTTTATGGATTCAAGGAAGAAAGTGTTGGGTTTTATGCTTTAAAACTCATAGTAAATGTTATTAATTGACTCTTTTCAATAAAGAGTTATAGATGTTAATTCAATAAATATCATTGTGTTATTTTCTATTTTATCTTAATACCCTAAATCCAATAAACTAACATTCAAGGCTATCTTATGAGTCTTGAACTATATATGGAGACATACAGGGATCAATGTTCAAGATACAGCCTAAAAGGTCTATAGTATAAAGATAAAGCTGGGTACCTCATCCTAGTGACACTATGGATACGACCCACTTTATATTTGATTCAAATACAATGATCCAACGCGTTTGTGTAGGTGAAACGCGAGTGGGGTATTCTATGCAATGAGTTTGCATAAGATCGGACCGCGAAATAGTAATCACTAGATGTAACACTGTTAACTAGTTAGGTTTCTATTTCAATTAAATGACTTAGGCAACTGGTGACAGGAAATTAGAAGTCAATTTTACTCGAAAACTAAAATTCCTTGGATGCGGTATGCGATGCATGTTCCTAAGATATGCGTTGATAGTCATGCATCGATGGTCATTCGTTAGAGTGACTATACGTTAATCAAATGTATGTGATGACTATGCGTCCTGCCACAAGTTTTCTTATGTTCACGCCAAGTATAACATGAACGCAAGTTTCTTGGGTGATTCGAGGTCGAACACAGGGACTTGTAGCTATATGAATGCGGTGATGTGCATGTGGCGGTTTAATAAAAGAATGGAAGGGAGGTTGCTAAGTTAACCCTATTCCTACTCCTATATAACAGACAACGCAATGAGAATGTGCATGAGAGGTAGAGACTCGACAATACTTGACATGAAATAAATGTATGGGAAAATAGATAAAATGCGGAGATGATTTCCTTGCAACCCTTAAGAGTGTCCGCAAGGGCAACCTTAGTTAACGCAAGTCATGCGATCATGTAACACACATACAATAGTACCCCACCTCTCGGTGCGAATGCTATGGCTTCTAATGCTAGAACACATGCAATATATGCGATAAGTCTATAGGACCTGCACATAAGCCTCTATTCTTATTTATGCGATGAAAAAGTGACACACACACAAATAAGGCGACCACATAATCTCGCTTGCTTATGCCGATCTAATCTCACTTTCTCGAGTCTAGATTCTAACCTAGCTCTCTCAAGTCATTAGGTTCTTTCTTTAGACTCTTTCTCGAGTAGCTCTAAATGGGTGTTGGGCACAACATAAAATAAGACAAATACATAAACTTGGTTGACGCAAGATTATTACTATCCCTAATGAACAATGCATACATTACTTAATGCGACCAACCACTTACCTTCTCGGGTAGTTGGTTGTTGCTGACTTTACTCATAGACAAGTAATGTGTTAGCCCATAGACAGGCGTTGCCGCAGCTTCACACTAAGAAAATAAGGTTACTCACACGCTTACGCAACACACACCTCTCGATGGCTTACTACATGCTTCATATCCCTAATCCACATGACTAAGTATGCAATACCCAAGCAATCTCATTAAGTGTTGCAATGAAAGTAAAGATGCTAAGCAAGAGGATGGAGATGGAGTTGAAGGAAACAGAGAAGTGCATTGAAAACAAACTGTATTAATTTCTTAATCACAAAATGTCATACAATGCAATATAAAAAAAGAAAGGAAAAGGAAATGACCGGTTAGAAGCAAAGACTTGCTTCCAGCGGATGTGCGTCAAGGCTGCCGGTGGTGCCATGGATGGTCGGTGGAACTGACTCTCTCGAGATCTAACTTCGGTTGAAGGCTTCAGTTGTCACTCGGAATGGATGAAGAAGGTGAAGAGCTCTCAAGCGTCTTCTCACGTATTTTGTCTGGATCACGGGGAAAATCCCCAGATTGAGGGATAATCTCTGGACCACAAGGATCCTCCTCGGATTATTTGAATTTCTGCTCATCGGCTTTTATGAGCTTGGGTTGCCGACAACATTAATTGAATTGCTCTGAGTCTGAAATTCGGGGCATTAGTCCTTTCTGAACCTCTGCTACCAATGGCGTGGTAGGTGAAATGTCAGCATCAGCTTTAGATTTTCTCGAGGTAAATGCGTTGATGCATTCATTCCACCGACCTTGCGTTAATCCCATTAGTATGCATTGTCGCGTAGCCGTAATCATTCAATGACCGCATTCGCTTAATACCACAACTTTACACGATGACCGCATTCACTTGACGAGTGCAACTCCCATGCGATGGACGCATATGGCTGATTACCGCAACATCCATGCGTTGATCGATGCTTTTGCCTTTGCAATGGAGAGTTTCTTCGTAAGCGGTCGTCTATGCGGTGGTCCGATTTTCACTTTTGCATCAATTTCCTGCATTAGCTACAAAAATAAAACATTGAACGCATAATAAATGCAAAATAACGGGTTAGCCGAGATTTGACATGCTGATCGGTGCAAAGTCATTTTCTCGTGAATTCCTAGCATAATTGCCGCATATCCTGCCTAACAACCTTCATAGTTCTAAGTAAAAGGCCTAAGATGACATGCATTTCTGCATGTCATCACACCCCCAAACTTAAAATCATGTTTGTCCTCAAGCATGCGTTATACTTAAGTAAAAGGCCTAAAATGACATGCATTTCTTCCTAGCAGCTTCACAGAAGATCTTTTTGAAGAAGCAGCCTAAACACAAAGGCTTGCCGGAACTAAACGCAATGCTCTCCTCCATTTAGGCTGCTTCTTCAAAAAGATCTTTTCTAAGTTTAGTTCCGGCAAGCCTTTGCCCAAAAACTTTTTCTTCATTCACCGTAACTTTGTGTTTAGCTTTTGAGAATGCGTTCGTCAAAATAATTCAAAACTTTGCGATGACTTATTCAAATGCGGTGTTGAACCTGATTACGCCCTTCGTTTTGGCTTACCCCCACGTGTGTCATGTGGGCATCCAACTTCGGTTGCGTTCCATATTCAACTCAACTCTTGTCTCGTTTGATTGGTTTGCTCCGGACAGAGAAGTTGCGCTTATGCATTGATCCTAGCGACTTGCCTTCATTTTGACTTGCCCTCACATGTATCATGCGGACATCCAACTACGAGCAAGTACCTTTCACAACTTAACTCTTATCAACAAGGGTTTCTGTTGGATTTTTGGCCCTTAATCTCAAATTAATTAATTTTAATTAATTAATTGATCAATGTTTTGATGATAAAAAACTCAATTTTACCGAAACAAATCTATAGAGAAAATACTGTGGTGGATGATGTGGCATAACCAGACCATTTGCATGTAGACATGTGGTAGCATATTGGTTGAATGGTGGATCATTAAGAGATTAACATATGATGGACTTTTGATTTTTGGATTGATTTAAAATAAAAAAAATGAAATTCAAAAATTCAAAAGGAAAATAAATTTAATATTATTTTATGTTTGTGTCTAACGGCTAGTTTTTTACACATGGTATGTTTTTTATTTTTGGATTGACTTTAAAAAGAATTAATTTAAAAAGAAAATGAATTAAAAAGAAAATGAATTTAATATTATTTTATGTTTGTGTCTAACGGCTAGTTTTTGACACATGGTATTTTTTTTATTTTTTGGATTAATTTTAAAAAGAAAAGGAATTTCAAAAGAAAAGGAATTTAATATTATATTTTGTTTGTATCTAACGGCTAGTTTAGTTTAAAATCTCCACCATTAATTTTTCTTTTCCAAAATCCAATGGTCCAAATTAATTGTGGTTTCTAAAAATTTTTCCATCTCTATATAAACCATCTTCCTCTCCAAATTTTACATTTCATAATCCTCCAAATCTTAAAAGTTCTATTATTGCTCTCTCTAAGTTCCCAATTTTTTTTCTTTCATCTTATTCTTGAGAGAGTATTATTGTATTGTGAGGATAAACTTGTTGAGTGCTTAAACTTATAAATCCACTCTAGTGAGAGTTGTATTGTGTTCTTCAAAAATTCCAACATTTGTAACGGTTTGATCCTAAACTGTAGAAAGGATCGGGTTTGCTCTTGAACCCGTAAAAGGAGTGGTGGTGTAATGGTTGGGCTCTAATCCGTGAAAAGAGTCGGAAAGATTTTATTCAAATTTCCAAGAGGTGCTTGAGGAGTGGAGTAGGTAGAGTTTGACCGAACCACTATAAAAATTACGGTGTCTTCTTCTCTAACTCTTTCCTTTTTATTTTTGTAATTAATTTAAGCAATTTATTGTATGTTTTAGTTTGTTCTTATTTATTTGCTAAAATTTGATAGAATTAAATTATCACATTTTTTTTCATCTTATTTATTGCATAATTTGAATTTTTTCTTATTATTTATAAAAAGTGTATTAATTAGTTTAATTGGGTTAATTTAGAAAAAAATGTTTAATTAAACCCTATTCACCCCTCTAGGGTTGCCATATCGATCCAACAATTTCCCCATTGCATTTATAGTGGAGTTGTTATTCTCAAAAGCTCGCTTCACTTTTATTTTTTCAATGATCACAATGCAATGAACACAATTCTTTGAGATCGCTACCACCCCTAAACTTAGAGGTTGGCAGCGTTCTCACTGCAAAGTTAAAAACAAAATTACAAGAATGCAGTAATAAATGTTTGAACAAAGGTTTGCACAAAATCAAACTTAAGACTTTAAAAATTTGAAGAAGCTAATAAAAGTAAAGAATGCCTTGCGTTGATTAGTTAGAAGATGCAGTGAACTATACGTACCATCATAGAAACATCGCAAGACAACGCAATCGGGAAAGAAAGAATTTCAAAAGGACAAGGCATACAAGATAACAAGAAAAGACCTTAGGCGGAATAATGCATGCGATCATGCGTTGGAATACACGTGATTGAAGCCATGCGTTGAAGGGTGAAAGGAATTCTTTTGTTGAACTACGAACCAAGGAGACTTATTGTTGCACCTACAAGAGCAAACGTACCACAACCAAGGAAGCAACTATATATCCAAAATAACATTAAACATAAAAATAATCTAAACTAACAAAGCAAAGTAAAGATAGAGTAGAAGACGTCCCTAGAAAAATAGGAGTGTTGTCACCCCAAGGAGTCTTCCATATAGGAGATGGTTCTCAACTGCTTGAGTCAAGTTGCTCTGACCATTGGAACTTCCGGCAATTGTTGGGCGCATGTTGGCCACCATGTGCTTAGAATTACCTTCAGTTCTTTTGTGACTGATTGCCCTTCTATCTTGGGGTCAATACTGGCTTTTAGCGCATCGCCTACACTTCAATATTGTTTGCAACTTAGTCGCACAAGCTGCAATACTCCCAAGATAAAAATTTTGCTCGCAGAGACACAAAACTTAACAAACATTTAGTTTCCAAGTCCCTGACAACAGCGCCAAAAACTTGGTGACGGGAAATTAGAAGTCAATTTTACTCGACAACTAAAATCCCTTGGACGTGTATGCGATGCATGTTCCTAAGATATGCATTGATAGTCATGTGTTGATGGTCATGCGCTAGAGTGATAATGCGTTACGAATGTATGCGATGACCATGTGTCTTGTCACAAGTTTTCTTGCGTTCACGCCAAGTATAACATGAACGCAAGTTTCTCGGGTAATCCGAGGTTGAACACAGAGACTTGTAGCTATATGAATGCGGTGATGTGCATGCGGCGGTTTAATAAAAGAATGGAAGGGAGGTTGCTAAGTTAACCCCACTCCTACTCCTATCTAACAGATAACGAAATGAGAATGTGCATGAGAGGTAGAGACTCAACAACATTTGACATGAAATAAATGTATGGGAAAATAGATAAAATGTGGAAATGTTTTCATTGCAACCCTTAAGAGTGACTACAAAGGCAACTTTAATCAACGCGAGCCATGTGATCATGCAACACACATACAATAGTAAACCACCTCTTGGTGCGAATGCTACAGCATCTAATGCTAGAACGCATGTAATATATGCGATAAGTCTATAGGACCTATACATAAGCCTCTATTCTTATTTATGCGATGACAAAGTGACACACACACACAAATAAGGCGACCACATAATATCATACCAATTCCTAGGGTGCATGTGATGCAGTGTTGACAAACAGAGCTTATCTCTAAGTCTCTATCTATTGCTTATGCCGATCTAATCTCGCTCTCTCGAGTCTAGATTCTAACCTAACTCTCTCAAGTCATTAGGTTCTTTCTTTAGACTCTTTCTCGAGTAGCTCTAAAGGGGTGTTGGGCACAACATAAAACAAGACAAACGCATAAACTTGGTTGATGCAAGATTATTACTATCTCTAATGAACAATGCATACATTGCTTAATGCGACTAACCACTTACCCTCTCGGGTAGTTGGTTGTTGCTGACTTTACTCATAGATAAGCAATGTGTTAGCCCATAAATAGGCGTTGCCGCAGCTTCACACTAAGAAAATAAGGTTACTCACACTCTCACGCAACTCACACCTCTCGATGGGTTGCTACATGCTTCATATCCCTAATCCACATGACTAAGTATGCAATACCCAAGCAATCCCACTAAGTGTTGCAATGAAAGTAAAGATGCTAAGCAAGAGGATGGAAATGGAGTTGAAAGAAACAGAGAAGTGCATTGAAAACAAATTGTATTAATTTCTTAATCACAAAATGTTATACAATACAATATAAGAAAAGAAATGAAAAGGAAATGACCGGCTAGAAGAAAAGACTTGCTTCAAGCGGATGTGCGTCAAGGCTGCCGGTTGTGCCATGAATGGGCAGAGAAGCTGACTCTCTCAAGATCTAACTCCGGTTGAAGGCTCTGGTCGTCACTCGAAATGGATGAAGAAGGTGAAGAACTCTCAAGCGTCTTCTCACGCATTTTTTCTGAATCACAGAGAAAATCCCCAGATTGAGGGATAATCTCCGAACTACAAGGATCCTCCTCGAATTATTTGAATTTCTGCTCATTGGCTTCTATTTATAGAGCTTGGGTTGCCGACAACATTTATGGATTGCTCTGAGTCTGACATTCGGCGCGTTAGTCCTTTCTGAACCTCTGCAACCAACGACGTGGTAGGTAAAATGTCAGTATCAGCTTTGGATTTTCTCGAGGTAGATGCGTTGATCCCATTAGTATGTGTTGTCGCGTAGCCATAATCATTCAATGACCACATAATACCGCAACTCTACACGATGACCTCAATGCTTGACGAGCGCAACTCCCATGCGATGGACGCATACGGCTGATTACCGTAACATCCACGCGTTGATCGATGCGTTTGCCTTTTTGTTGGAGAGTTTCTCAGCATGCGGTCATCTATGCGGTGGTCCGGTTTCCGCGTTTGCGTCCATTTCCTGCATTAGCTACAAAAATAGAACATTGAATGCATAATAAACGCAAAATAATGGGTTAGTTGAGATTCGACATGCTGATTGGCGCAAACTCGTTTTCTCTTGAATTCCTAGTATAATTGTCGCATATCCTGCCTAACAACCTTCATAATTCTAAGTAAAAGACCTAAGATGATATGCATTTTTGCATGCCATCAGCAACTTAGTCTTAATCCTGAATGGGATTGTCCTTTGATTTTTATGGGTGAGGGTGGCCAACTTGTCGACTTAATATGCCTATCATTTTGGGGACAAGATCGAGTGGGGAACTGGGAACATAATAATACAATATGAAATTCACTTATTCTCGTCTTTGGGTAAGTAGATGAGTGTTCCCTTAAGTGGTGTCTCCAGGACTTGAACAAAGGGTCCTATCCTCTCATTGACCTGAGAGGGTTTCTTTTTATTGGTTGGACCATAAATAGGTTGTTCATTAGAGGAGCACTGATACTTAAGGAGTCAGAAGTAACCCAAGGGTAAAATGGTAATTTGACATAGTTGTAGTCATGAACACTCTGTTGGGGTTGATGCCTAAATCTCGTAGATTCTAGTAGATTATAAACACCTGTATGAACAAACGTTATCTGATGTAATAATATGAGATATTTTCTTCACTACAATCTTTGATATATGAGATATTTAAGTTGTATTAACCACAAACTAATAAACTAAGATCCCTGGTTATCATTGTAACTTAAGCATGTATGCGATGACATAAAAGTGGATCGTGCTTGAAGTGATAACCTAAATGGTCTGTAGTAGATAGATAAAGGAGGGAAACCTTATCTTGTTGACACTACGAGTGTGGCCCACTTTGTAGATGTTACAAGTGTTGTAAAGTACTACAAATGGTTTGATCCTGACCATTCATGTATTAGGCATGCGAGCGGGGATGCTCTATATAAAAGAGTTCGTATAAGACTAGACTACAAAATGTTTAATCTCGTTATATAACACCGTTCATGATAGAGACTTTCATTTCACTAGGATGACCATAGGTAACATGACTTTATCCTAAGTAAGTTGAGAACTCGTGCCTATGAGGGCGGTTCTTTTATTTGTATAGGTGCGAGTGGCCAGACTGCTAACTCAAACCTACGACTTTGGGAATTCGTCTGATTGAGGAGCTGGGAACTCAGCTACACAAAATGAAATTCACTCCTTCCCCGATTTAGGGTAAGTAGATAAATTGCTACCTTAAGGGCTGATTTCGGGACTTGAACAATGTGGCGCCATACCTTCTCTTGGCTCGAGAAGGATTTACTCATAGTAGAACTATGATTTATTATTCACTAGAGGAATCAGTGGTACTTAATGAGTTAGATGTAATTATAGAGGCAAAACAGTAAATTGGCCTAGTTGTACTTACGAGTGATTTGTGAAGGGTCATCGTACTATTGATTGGTTATATCCAATGGACATAGAAATATATCTGTAGCATGAAGAGTGCAGTTGTCGGTCTTTAGTGGAATGCCCGGCAGTTAACAAATGATGAATATCGTGATTAAAGAATTTAGTCAGTTATTCACGTACTGTTGGAGCTTCAAGCTATGGGTCCATAAGGTCCCCTTCATAGCTTAATGGATTCATGTTGAGAATAAGTTTTTGGGTTAGTTTGAAATGTTCAAATTAACAAGAGGAAATTTGATTATATATGATATGATTAAATTGCATCAATTACATGAGATATAATTGACTCAATGTATTAGATACATTAATGGGAGGAATTATTATTATTTGCTATAAGGGAGAAAATAACTATGGTTTGCATGAGATGTGATATTAAAACTATGTGCTATGAATATATTGATTATATTTGTAATTAAAACAATTATAGGATAATTAGTTACGGTTTTTTCTCCCATAACTAACTTAGTGGGAAGTTATGATCAGTTATGATAACTGATGAATAAAATGAAAATTGTTTTCATTTTTACATTAAGCGATCATTAAGAGATTGAGAATCGTGCAATCAAAATATATAGCTATACGATAGTTTGAGAGCATATATGATTGTGTAAGAGTTTTCTACACGATAGTCACTTATCTTCTAAACGATCGAGTACACTATCTATGCAATAGACTAAAACCATCTCCCACTAACTCGATCGTCTATATGATCTGTCTAGATCCTTCTATTCTCCACCAAATCATACAGAGCCCACAACTCCTGGATTCTCACACCGAGAATACCAAGGTAGCCTGCTGGATGTGTTTGTTTCGTGTTCGAGGGTCGAGTGTAGATTGGTTATTGTTCGAGGAGATTACTGAGGCCTGACATTCGTGTTTGGTGAACAATCGTGCAGTGAAGTTTGAAGGAACGAGAAGAATATTTATTCAAGGGTAAGTTTACTTGAACCTTAGCATTTCCCTTTTGAAGCATGCTATAATTTAGAGTTTTTGCATAACTATTACTGTTTGATTGTAAATGTGTATGTTCTGCCACAATGGGGTTTGGAACGATCTTACTTCCACTCACGGGTCTCTTTATTAAGATTTCCTTCAATTGGTATCAGGTTGTTTTGATAGTCTAAATTCCATTGATGCATCAAATTACATTTATGGTCTTGCTGGGTTTTTATGTAGTCTGCAATACGTTTAAATGTTAGATGTAGTTATGGATTTGAATCGATGGATTTTTCAGGATGGTTGCCTATGTTATTTAAAGCTTTCTTTACTTTTCAAGTTCATTTGTAAAGGCCCTTGTGTTTTTGGGCATATTACAATGCTATCGAGTCTGTATTCAAAGAGTTTGAGTCTGTAAGAATCGTTCGTGAAGAAGCTTCAGCGCATGAAGATGCCGTTCTCATTGTTGGAAGAAGATCAAGAGTTAGTTACGTTGTGTAGCCCAGGCTAAACGATTGTTTATATTTGGCTACGTGATCGTGTAGAAAAGTTCTACTTGATCGTGTAGTACTTGCTAAATGATCGCATGGCTGATGCTAAATGATCGGGTAAAGTGTTTACTCGGTCGTGTTGCATTGGCTACTCGATCGTGTAGACGCTGAGGTAAACGATCATTGAGATTTTAATTTTCGAAGCATGGTAGGCGCGCACACTAAACGATTGAGTCAGCCAGCATACTTTATCATATAGTCCTTGGCTACTCAATCACATTGTATACGATACTTCATGCACGCTTCGCGATCGTTCTGATGATCATGCTTCACCATAGTTGTCGTCTACTCGATCGTTTAGGCAAGTGTTACATGATGTGCACTGCACGATTGCATGGCCTTAATGCTTCATCTGCTGGGAATGTCTTAGAACTCGCAGTTCGTGTTAAACATTCTATTTTATCAATAATAACGACTTGTTGATTTTGCATCTTATTATGAAAATCCAATAAACGCATCCTTGGCTATAGTCTGAATACTGTACTTTATGTAGTGACATAAACAGGATCAAGTTGATAGTTTATAGCCTAAATGGTATAATAAGTATATGGATGAAATTGGGTATCTCATCCTGATAATACTATTGGATGCGGCTCACTCTGTAGTTGTTACAAGAAGTTGTAAGGTGCTACAAACGATGTGATCCACAAATCTTTCATGTTGAGACATGAGAGTGGGGACATCCTATGCAATGAGTTTGCATATAGACTGGACCATGAAAAATAGTCACTTTTCTTTATAACGACCGTTTACTATTAAAACTGACTATTTCGTTTATTATGTAACCTAGGTTAACTCGATCTTAATCCTGAGCTAGCTATGAACTCCTGTTTGTTTGGGATTATCCTTTGATCTGCAAACGGTGAGAGTAGTCAAACAATACTGCTCAATAAGCTTACCATTTTGGGGATAAGACCAGATGAATAGCTGGGGAAATAACCTTGCAAGATGGAATTGTTAGAGTTAAACAACATGCATTGAAGTATCAAGGATCCATAAGCATTCTAATTCACTAATTTTTGGCAAAAACTAAAGCATGTTGTTCATAAAAATGGGTTTTCAGAACATACCTTTGAAGAACTCTTCAAGAAAATCGTCTGTTCAGCTGCTATCTTCACTTGATATCAACGTGAACTACCTCAAAGCCTTCTCTACCATGCTCTTGGAGCTTTAGGCAGAGTTGTGGGACTCAAGAACAGCTTGTAGATGCGGAGAAACAAGGGAGGCTCACAGAAGCAAGTTGAAGAAGACAGCTTCTTCTTCACCGATTTTTTTTCTCTCAAAATTCTACATTCATCTACTTCTCCAACAACTCCAATCTTTTTTATATATCAAAATGAACATGCAAAGAGATGGAGTGCATGGCTTGCAGCTCATGCTTGGAGAATCAAGGTAGAGAAGATCATGGTTTATGTGTGAGCATAAAGATGATGATAATAGAAAAAACTCTTTTTTCATTATGTGCAACCCATGCAAACAAATTTCCATTTTATTTTTAAAATACAAAAATGACTTTTAAATCATTTTAATTTAAAACTTTATTTTCTTAAATTAATTTCATAAATTAATTATTTTTAAAAAAAATTTAATATCAAATATTAAATTAATTTTTTCACAATAATCATCTTTATATATTTGAATCATATTTAAATATTTATTCTCTTGTTTTGTTTAATCTGAACATTTCAAATTAATTTCTCAAGCTACCCTAAAACGTACCCATTTACGAGCTAGTAGAGGGACCTCGCAGACCTACAAATCATGGGCTCCAACGATCCGAGATTAATCGGCTAAACTCATTAGACCGATCTAACCCCCATTTGTTAACTAATGGATGATTCCACTAAAGCCCATAATTGAACTCCCCTCATTGTAGATATATTATGTCCACTCGATATAATCATGATTAGTAAGTTAACCCTTCACAGGTTGATCGTAATAACGGCTGGGTTGAATCTCTGTTTTACCCCCAAAATTACCTCTTGTTCCTTAAGTTCCACTGATCCCTTAATGAACAATTGATTTGTGATCCAATCAACAAATCGAATCCCTCTCAGGCCAATGAGAGGGTGAGGCCTCTTGTTCAAGACCCAGAATCAGCACTTGACGGGAACAACCTCTCTACTAACCCTAATCGATTAGGAGTGAATTCCCTCTTGCACCCTATGTTCCCAGCTATTTATCCAGTCTTATCCCCAAAATGGTAAGCTTATTGAGTAGAGGCAATTAGTCTACTCTCACCATTTGCAGATCAAAGGATAATCCCGAAAAAACAGGAGTTCATAGTTAGCTCAGGATTATGGTTAAGTTACCTAGGTCATCGCTTTGAAATCGTCAGTCTTAAATAGTGAACAACGTTTTAAAGTAAGAGTGATAAGTTTCGTAGTTCAATCTTGCACAAAACTCATTTGCACAGGACACCCCCACTCCCCAAGTCTCAACATGCACGAATTAGGATCACTTCGTATGCACTTTACAACTCTTTGTAACAACTACAGAGTAGGCCGCATCCAATAGTGTTACCAGAATAAGGTACCCAACCTTATTCATATACTATTAGATCATTTTGACTATTTACTTGATCTTGATCCACTTGTATGTCTCCACATAAAGTTCAAGTACTCATATAATAGTCAAGGGACTTAGGTTTATTATCTCATTCGGTTACGGAGAAAAAATCGCCAACAATTATCTTATAATTGTTTAATTAAAAAAAATATAATCATATATATTTATAACCTATAGTTTAATATCACATCGTATGCAATATAAAAACCATAGTCCTTTTCTCCTCCCCTAGATATAAATCATATTTATATCATTTTTCCTCCAATTAATGTATATCATATATCATGTCAAATATATCATATATAATTGACCAATTCAATCATATCATATATAATCGAACTCCCTCTTGTCAATCTGAACACTTAAAACTGACCGAAAAACTGATTCTCAACTTGAATCCATTAAGCTACCAAGGGGACCTTATGGACCTGTGGCTCGAAGCTCCAACGGTACGTGAATAGCTGACTAAACTCTTTAGCCATGAGATCCACCATCTGTTAACTGCCATGCATTCCACTAAAGACAAACAACTACACTTCTTTCACCACAGATATATTTTTGTGTCCATCGGATATAACCAATCAATAGTACGATAACCCTTCACAGATGCTCGTAAGTACAGTTGGGCCAATTTACTGTTTTGCCCCTGTAGTTACATCTAAATTCTTAAGTACCATTGATCCCTCTAATGAACAATACAACATAGTCCTACTATGTGTGGACACCTCTCGAGCCATGAGAAGGTGTGTGGTGTCACATCGTTCAAGCCCCGGAATTAGACCTTAAAGGAGCAATCTATCTACTTACCTCTGCTTTCGGGAAGGAGTGAATTCCATCTTGTGTAGCTGAGTTACCAACTCTTAAATCAGAAGAATCCCCAAAGTGGTAGGTTTGAGTCGGAAATCTGGCCACTCGTACCCATGAAAATCAAAGGACCGCCCTCAAAGGCAGGAATTCCCAACTCACTTAGGATTGAGGTTATGTTACCTATGGTCATCCTTGTGAAATGAAGTCTCTATCATGAACGACGTTATATAACAAGACTATAACACTTCGTGGTCCGATCTTATACAAACTCCTTTGTTAGGACGCCTCCGCTCACATGTCTTCACATGAACGATAAGGATCAGATGATCTGTAGCAAGTCACAATACTTGTAACTATTCTTCAAAGCGAGCCGCATCCTTAACGTGACCAGGATAAGGTTTCCCTCCTATATCCATATACTACAGACCATTTTGGTTATCATTTAAGACATGATCCACCTGTATGTTTCCACATACATGCTTATATTACAATGACAACCACGGATCTTAGTTTATTGGTTTGTGGTAAAGAAATTAAAATATCCAATGTTTCATAGAAAACATTGAAGAAAATATCATATATTATTACATCACAAGCGTTTGTTCAATACAATGTTTACAAACTACAAGACCCAATGAGAGTTTAGGGCATCAATCCCAATAAACAGTTCAGTAGTTTTTCTAGTGTTATATGTAGATGATATCCTACTCATTAGGAATGATGTAGATTTACTAACTTCAGTTAAGAACTGGCTAGCGACCCAATTCTAAATGAAAGATTTGGGTGAGGCTCAGTTTGTTCTTGGGATTCAAATCTTTCAGGATCAAAAGAACAAAGTGTTAGCATTATCTCTAGCATCGTACATTGACAAGATGTTGATTTAGTACTCGATGCAGAGCTCCAAGAGGGCCTTTTGCCTTTTCGTCATGAAGTTACATTTTTTAAGGAGCAATGTCCTAAGACACTTCAAGAGGTTAAGGAAATGAGATGGGTACCATATGCATCTGTCGTTGGCAGTTTGATGTACGCGATGTTATGTACTAGACTTAACATTTGTTACACTATGGGAATAGTCAGTAGATATAAGTCTAATCATGGATAGGGTCATTGGACTACCGTCAAGAATATCCTAAAGTATCTTTGGAGAATGAGGGACTACATGCTTGTGTATGGATCTAAGGATTTGGTCCTTACTGGATACACAAACTCTAATTTTCAGACCGATGGCGAAGCACTAAGCATGGGTGCATCGCTGACTCCACTATGGAGGTCGAGTATGTGGCGACTTGTGAAACTGCTAAGGAGGCCGTTTGGCTCAGGAAATTACTGACTGATCTGGAAGTTGTTTCAGACATGCTTAGACCCATCACCCTTTACTGTGATAATAGTGGTTTTGTGGAAAATTCCAGGGAGCTTAAGAGTCATAAGCGCGACAAACATATCGAGCAAAAATACCATCTTATCAGAGAGATTGTGCATCAAGAATACGTGATAGTCATGAAGATAGCTTCAGAACACAATGTTGCTGATTCGTTTACGAAGGCTTTCACGGCTACAGTGTTTGAGGGTCACCTTCAGAGCATGGGTCTACGGGACCATGCACGGCTGAACTAGGGCAAGTGGGAGTATTTGTATTAGGCCTTTGTGCCCTAGTTTATTGATTTTTACTTGTAATTTTCTTGTACACCCTACTAACTTTAGGACAAGTGGGAGATTGTTGGGGTTGATGCCCTAAATCTCGTAGGGTCCAGTAGTTTGTAAACACCTGTATGAACAAACGTTATGTGATGTAATAATATGAGATATTTTCTTCACTACAGTCTTTGATATATGAGATATTTAAGTTGCATTAACCACAAACCAATAAACTAAGATCTTTGGTTATCGTTATAACTTAAACATGTATGCAATGACTTACAAGTGGATCGTGCTTTAAGTGATAACCTAAATGGTCTGTAGTAAATGGATAAAGGAGGGAAACCTTATCCTATTGACACTACTAGTGTGACCCGGTTTGTAGATGTTACAAGTATTATAAAATATTACAAATGGTCTGATCCTGACCATTCATGTATTAGACATACGAGCGGGGATGCTCTATATAAAAGAGTTTGTATAAGACCAGACCACAAAATGTTTAGTCTCATTATATAATGCCGTTCATGATAGAGACTTTCATTTCACTAGGATGACCATAGGTAACATGACCTTAAAACTCGTAGATAGTAAATGTTATTAATTGAACCTTGTAAATAAAGAGTTATAGCTGTTAATTCAATAAATGTCATTGTGTTGTTTTCTATTTTATCTTAATAAACCTAAATCCAATAAACTAACATCCAAGGCTACTTTATAAGTCTTGAACTGTATGTGGAGACATATAGGGATTAATGTTCAAGATACAGCCTAAAAGGTCTATAGTATAGGGATGGCTGGGTACCTTACTTTGGTGACACTATGGATACAACCCACTTTATATTTGATACAAACACAATGATCAAACGTGTTCGTGTAGGTGAAACGCGAGTGAGGATATCCTATGCAATGAGTTTGCATAAGATCGGACCGCAAAATAGTAATCACTAGATGTAACACTATTAACTAGTTAGGTCCCTATTTCAATAGAATGACCTAGGAATCTTAGTCTTAATCTTGGGTGGGATTGTCCTTTGATTTGTATGGGTGAGGCCGGCCAGTTCGTCGACTCAATATGCCTACTATTTTGGGGACAAGATCGACTGAGGAACTGGGAACTAACTACGATTACAAAGACTTTCATTTCACTAGGATGATCATAGGTAACATGACCTTAATCCTGAGTGAGTTGAGAACTCCTGCCTATGAGGGTGGTCCTTTGATTTGTATGGGTGCAAGTGGCTCGATCGCTGACTCAAACATACCACTTTGGGGATTTGTCTAATTGAGGAGCTGGGAACTTAGCTACACAAGACGAAATTCATTCATTCCCTGATTTATGGGTAAGTAGATAAATTGCTCCCTTAAGGGCTGATTCCGAGACTTGAACAATGTGGCGCCACACCTTCTCTTGGCTCGAGAAGCATTTACTCATAGTAGGACTATGATGTATTGTTCACTAGAGAAATCAGTGGTACTTAAGGAGTTAGATGTAATTACAGGAGCAAAACGGTAAATTGGCCCAGCTGTACTTACGAGCGATTTGTGATGGGTCATCGTACTATTGATTGGTTATATCAAATGGACACAGAAATATATCTGTAGCGTGAAGAGTGCAACTGTCGATCTTTAGTGGAATGCCCAACAGTTAACGGATGGTGAATAGTGTGATTAAAGAGTTTAATCAGTTATTCACGTACTGTTGGAGCTTCAAGCTATAGGTTCATAAGGTCCCCTTGGTAGCTCAATGGATTCATGTTGAGAATTAGTTTTTGGGTTAGTTTGAAATGTTCAAATTAACAAGATGAAATTTGATTATATATGATATAATTAAATTACATCAATTATATGAGATATAATTGACTTAATGTATTAGATACATTGGAGGAATTATTATTATTTGCTATAAGGGAGAAAAAGAACTATGATTCATATATTGCATGAGATGTGATATTAAAACTATAGGTTATGAATATATTGATTATATTTGTAATTAAATCAATTATAGAATAATTGATTACAGTTTTTTCTCCCATAACCAACTTAGTGGGAAGTTGTGATCAGTCATGGTAACTGATGGATAAAATGAAAATTATTTTCATTTTTACATTAAGCGATCATTAAGAGATTGAGAATCGTGCAATCAAAGTATATAGCTATATGATAGCTTGAGAGCATATACGATCGTGTAAGAGTTTTCTATACGATAGTCACTTATCTTCTAAACGATTGAGTACATTGTCTATACGATAGACTAAAACCATCTCCCACTTACTTGATCGTCTATATGATCTGTCTAAATCCTCCTATCTTCTACCAAATCCTACAGAGCTCACAACTTCTAGATTCTTACATCGAGAATACTAAGGTAGCCTGCTTGTGGTGTCTATCTCGTGTTCGAGGGTCGAGTGTAGATTGGTTATTATTCGAGGAGATTACAGAGGCCTAACGTTCGTGTTTGGTGAATGATCGTGTAGTAAAGTTCGAAGGAACGAGAAGAATAGTTCTTCAAGGGAAAGTTTACTTGAATCTTAGTATTTTCCTTTTGAAGCATGCTGTAATTTAGAGTTTTTGCATAACTATTACTGTTTGATTGTAAATGTGTATGTTTTGTCACAATAAGGGTTAAAACGATCTTGCTTCTGCTCACGGGTCTCTTTGTTAAGAGTTCCTTCACACTCGTGAAGGACTAACTTACTGTTATTGGTATATATTTGTGGACACATAAATATATCTGTAGTGAGAAGAGCGAGTTATGGGTCCTTAATGGAGTGTACCCATTGTTAACGAATATTAATTAACTTAGTTAATAAGTTTACCAATTAATCTTATATCGTTTGAGCTTCTGATCTATAGGTCCACCAGGTCACCTTGTTAGCTCGTTAAAGGATATTAAAGAGGGATGATTTAAATTGTTCAAATCAATTTGAGGAAATTGTATATTAATATGATTAATATGTAATTGATTATGTATGTGATCTATAATTCAAATTAAGATGGAAAGAAACATTTGAATGAGATTTAAATAATTAATTCAAGTGAATTAGATTCACAAAAAATTAATTAATTAATAGAGAGGTATTGCATATATACATATGATGTTTTTATGATAATTATATATATATATATATATGTGTGTGTGTGTGTGTGTGTTAAACTGGCTTTAATGTATAAACAGTTATTTAATTAATGTGCTAATTAATTAAATAAGTATTATTTAATTAATGTGCTAATTAATTAAATAAGTATTATTTAATTAATGTGCTAATTAATTAAATAAATTTTATTTAATTAATTGTGCACAAGGAAAAATTGGAAAAAGACTAGGAGTAGGGGTTGACCCTTCTCTATATAAAGTCTTCTTTATTGCCCTTGGGACACACAACAGACATAAAACACACGATAGAATTGCAAACATTCATTGTACAATTTTTCCCTAAGCAAGAAATCCTCTCTACTTTCCGAAAAAAAATTTCTTCCTCACCCTCTTTCAATAGTTGGATACCACCTATTCTTCTATTGAAATTCTTGAGAATAACAAGGTCACTCTCGTGGTCATGCTCGAGTTTGTTCGAGAAAATGTTCGTGTTCAAGATTGTTGGAGGAGCCATTTGTTGGAACATCGAGAGGATCGTTCTTGGAGCTTGGGAATCTATAAAGGTGAGAATGGTTCTAATCTTTCCCTGCAACATGCTATTTACATGTTTGTTCTACGGTTATTCTGTTATTGTTTACTGTTTTATTTTTGTAAAAATTGATTTACGGGATGCAAGGCATTCACAACGCTTTCGCTATAGGATTCGATCCCAATAGAAAGGGCTTGTGAAATATGAGAATTTTATGCTTCCTGACAGGAAAACAACGTCGAGTAGCCAACATTAAAAATTTCACTTCCTGGAGGCAGCCAACAACAAATTTTTTATTGCTTTCTTTTCCTTCATTGCTTTTTAGCTTAGCTTTTTGTTTTTATTTTGTAGGCCCCTCCTGTTCCTAGAAGAGAAAGAATATCATATGAATTTGTGAGCTCAAAGGATTATCATATGAATCTGCGAGCTCCCTTACAACCATCTAGTGTGCCAAATTTCAAGGAAATTTTTTATTTCTCATTTAATTTTTGCATCAAAGCTCGGACTATTTTGTTTGTATGCTTTATATGCATGTTTGCTCATATTAAGTGGTTTTAATTTGTATGACATGATGTTTGATATGAATAATCATGATTTTTATGTAGGATTATATCAGCATTCAACGAAAGCAGCAAGGATCAATAAGCATTCTAATTCATTAATTTTGGCTATAAATAAAGCATGCTCATATAATAATAAGAGGGTTTCATGTCATACCTTTGTAGAACCTCTTGAATCTCGAATTCAGCTACAAATCTTCTCTAATTCTTCTTGTGAACCACCTCAAGATCTTCCCTACTATTTTCTTGGAGCTTTAGATTGAGTTGTGGGACTCAAAATAAGCTTGAATGAAGGAAATTTGGAGAAGAAGCTCACTGATGCAACTTGAAGAACACTTCTTCAACCTTATAAGTTTTCAACAAAACTTCAGCAATTTCATCAACTATTGCATGCCCGATTTCCACTTCCATCTTCTCTATTTATTGTAGGACAATCATGCACATAAGAAGGATACATAAGGTGCAGCTTATGCTTGGAAGATTGAAGCAAAATCAAGTAGACTTTGAGTGAGCTAGTTGTTTGTGAGGGGAGAAATCCAACATTTCAAATTTTGTCTTCTTTCCAGTTTTAATTTTGTTTTATAAATTGATTTATAAAGCCAATTTAGTTTTCAAAATTAAAAACTTTATTAATTTTACAAAATTAATTTTCTAATAAAATTAATAATAAATAAATAATTAAACAATTTAATTAATTCTAACTAATTTAATATCAAATATTAAATTAATTTTACACAAATTCCACTTTCATGAATTTAATATTTAAATCATCTTTAAATATTAATTAATTCTCCAATTCCGTTTAATTCCAAAATTAAACGCGTAATTATATCTCATATAGTTACTAATTCCTTTATTTCTAATTTGAACGTTTCAAATTGACTTATCACGCTACACTAAAACTAATCCATTTATGAGCTAGTAGGGAGACCTTGTGGACCTACAGATCATGGGCTCCAACGATCAGAGATTAATTGGCTAAACTCTTTACACCAAATTAACCCTCATTTGTTAACTAACGGATCACTCACTAAAGCCCATAGTTACACTCCCCTCACTGTAGATATATTATGTCCAATCGATATAACGATGATTAGTAAGTTAGCCCTTCACAGGTTATTCGTAATAACAGTTGGGTCAAATGTCTGTTTTATCCCCAAGATTACCTCTTGTTTCTTAAGTCTCACTGATCCTCTAATGAACAATTGGTTTGTGATCCAATCAACAAACCGAGTCCCTTTCAGGCTAATGAAAAGGCGGGGCCCCTTGTTCAAGACTCAGAGTCAACACTTAAGGGAACAACCTCTCTACTATCCCTAAAAGCGGGTAGGAGTGAGTTCCATCTTGCACCTTATGTCCCCAGTTATCTACTTGGTCTTACCCTTGAAATGGAGGTTTATTGAGTCGGCGCTGTTGAGCCAATCCTCACCTATGCAAATCTAAGGATAATCCCAAATAAACAGGAGTTCATAGTTAGCTCAAGATTAAGGTCAAGTTACCTAGATAATCACTTTGAAATAGTCAGTCTTAAACATTAAACAACGTTATAAAGTAAGAGTGACTAATTTCGTGGTCTGATCTTGTACAAACTCATTGCACAGGACGCCTCCACTCCTCATGTCATAACATGTACGAATTAGGATCACATCGTGTGTAGCACTTTACAAGTCCTTGTAATAACTACAGAGTGGGCCGCATCCAATAGTGTTATCAAAATAAGGCACCCAACCTCATTCATATACTATAGATCATTTTGACTATTTACTCGAACCTGATCCACTTTTATGTCTCCATATAAAGTTCAAGTACTCATGTAATAGTCATGGATCTTTTAGTTTATTGGATTTATTTCTAAAAAGAAATAAGCAATACATATTTTCAATACAACTTATTGAATTTTTAGAATAAATTTTATTGTTTACAAACCACGAGTTTTAGGACATAAAACCCAACATTTTAGCCCTTTTAAAAAAAAAATTCTTACTTCTCATGCCCGCTCAAGTTCTTTATCTGTCTACATTAGGCCTTTCATGCCTAGAATTGTATTACTTAGCCTGTATTTTTGTTGTCACTTTGATAGGTCCCACTGATTAGAGAGTGTCTTGCAAGATAGGTTATAATGTAATACTGAGGAATAATGTTTAATATGTCTGCTATAAAAAATCAGTTGATATATATTTGCATTAAAAAGAAAATATCATGAAAAAAAAACCTGTAATGTTATGCATGATTAGGAGTAGAAAGAGTTATCTTGTTGTGATTAGTTAGGACACTCATGAGAAAAGACTAAAGAGTGAGTATAGTTCTCTATAGTTTTGAGTGAAAGCTAATGCCCCTAGGTAAAATAAATGCAAGTTTAAGATCCTAGAATTAAATTTTAGGTGCCTTAGTTGAAACATTGTCGTCTTGATTATTTTGGTGTTTGATAGTTGGTGCACAAGCCAGTGTAGGAGTAAAAGAAATTGAGGGCTATTTAAAACTATTTTGAGTTGTTAGGACTTAATTAGAAAAGCTTCGAACTCACCCTTTCATGAATAAGTCTATAACTAATTTTGAATTGTGCTTCATTGATTGATTATAATTTGATTTCGTTATTGAGTGTAAATTAAATAAAGAATTAAGTTGGGGGTGTTTGATAGCACCGAGAATGTGCCATCTAGCTCCGCTTGATTTGTGATTGTTCTAGATTTTATGTGTTTATTATGCTATTTTATAGGTATTGAGCACTTAAGAGGTAGAATTGACTATTTGGAGTTATTTAGGGTTAATTTGAATCAATTTGGAGTTAATTTGAGCATCCAGGCTTCAAAGAAGATAAATTACCAAAATTCCCCTAGAGCTAACGTAACTACTATCCACCAAGCGTAGAGCTATGCTCAACGACAGAAGCAACTCATCACCCATAGTGTCGCTACAGTCCCTTTAAGATGCATCGTTACGCTACAAGACAAAATGTTGCATATCAAGATAGCATAACAACACTACATTCAGCATAGCTCGCTACAGATATTGACGAACAAGGAGGCGCATGTGCTAGGGAGAACATAACACTCAGCATCCCAATGTTGCAACCTTATGCTATAGCATGAAAAAGCCAACATTGCAGTGCTGGCCTTCAACGTTGCGATGCTATGCCCTATCTATCAATACTTTGCTTCAATTTTAGATCAAATGAGGAGAGATTAACCAACTTCTACACTGTTAGGAATGGCCAAAACCCATGATATTTCTTCATGTTTTGCTTCGTAATCTTTATTTTGGTATTGGGATTTATATATTGATGAACGACTAAAGTCCCAAACGTCGTTTCGAGGTTTGTTGGACACTTTCTATAGTTTAATGAGATCTTTCTTGTAATTTTATTGAGTTCTCTATTTATGTTTGTTTTCTATTCCTTGATTTAATTTCTTGGAACAACATGCTTTTAGATTTAATTGAAAACTAAATCGGTAATACTTGTATGTTCATTCGCCCCACGCTGTGCATGTTATAAGTATCCGTAATTGTATCAATAGTATACTTAATTTGAGTAGCAATAGGTTTTAGTTTTTCTAGGATCACCTAGTAACAAAAGATAACGAGACCGAGGGAATAGAAATGTGTTAGGTTAGATTTGGCCAAGTTAATCTAATGTTCTAATCAATCCAAGTGCTTAATGCGATTAGTTAAGTGAATAGGCTTGCGTGACAACATTTAGTTAATTTAGGAATCGATGTCCATGTTGATTTTCCTTAGAGAGTTTGTTTGGCTTTTCCAGACATTCAATTAGGCTTGATAATTAGATAACCCATGAACCTTACATGATAAATCAATGAATTAATCCATACAAAGTTCAACATCCTCTAAATTAGCAAAGGTAATCTCATGTATCTCTCTCTCAACCTATTTTATTTTCACACTTTTAATTCATGCAATTTAGTTTTTCTGTCAATTCAATCTCAAAACCTCCCGTTTACCGTTTTTCAAAGATTAATTTAACTTAAAGAAGTTTTATCTTAGGCTCCTTGTGGTTCGACCCCATCTTGCCACTAAGACTACTTGTTAGTTGAAGTGTTGGATTGTAAAAATAAATATTATTTGATTGGTAGAAACTCCGACCAATTCCCTCTATCAATATGGTAAATATACTTGAAAATGTAAACATACATCCCATATACCATGATTTATTTTTTGGTATGGTTACAAATATATTGGAAAAATATAAATTTACACCGTATATATTATTCGATATATAAGAAATAATATATTGTACAAATTATCTTGTTCATGCACTAATTAAATATGCCCTTATTTATTTTAGAAGATTTAAATATTGTGTTATATATATATATATACCTTATCCTTCAAAGCTTATTGTTGATTCTTGTTTTTATTTATGAGGTCAACAATTTTTGAACTTTTAGTGGAACTTTCCGTTTTGGAAAAAAAAATTGTTTTGAGAAATTCATAAGTGTGAAAAACTTCCCTTACATGCTTTTTTAGTGTGTGTATGTACATATATATATAAACCGAATTGTAAAGACGGCTGAAAAAGGTAAATTGGGCCAAACATTTATGTAAAATAATAATATATTAAACTATTCATGTAAATCATAGGAAAATTTAAAGAATTGTATAATTAAACCTATTTATTTAGACTAAATGTGTAGAAAGCCCTAAATTAAGAAACATGGAGCACATGGCTAAAATTAGAGTTAATTTTTGAAAATATTGCCTATCACAAGTACCTGAAACCTCCCTCCCCCAAATCTCAGAATGTCTTTTGAAATTAGATTTCGTTTTCTTTTTTAAAAAATTATATTCTATCTGTCAAATTTGAATTTATTTATTATGTTTTTAGTTTTTTTTTTTTTTTTTTTTTTTTTTTTTTTGGTTCTACCTCAATTCCATGCGTTAACAGTTAACACCAATTTCTATTTTCTTGTCCTTCTATTGTTACATGTCTTTGGCCACAGTTGAACTGCACAACCCCGCAAGTATGATAAGATTTTCTATCTAGATCTCTAAATTCGATTATTCTCTTAATTGTGCTTTACTTTTCATCATTTTAATACGTTGATTTTAGAATTTCACTACAAGAAATTTGTCCTTTTTCGACAGTAAAAAATGTCGGAAGAAATCAGAAAAGCATCGGAAAAACCTTCCAAGACGCTGTTTTCATAGTCGGTAAGATCATTGGGATAGCCTCATCGGGAAAGCCTTATCCTGACAGAAAAAAGTTACTTTGTCGGGATTAAAAGATTTTGGGTACGGAAGAAGTGAAGAAGATTTCTCCCGACACTCATAATTCGAAGTCGAGAGAAATGACTTCTCCTGACACTAAAAACACATTTTCTGGCATCAGGAGAAAGCATATCTCCCGATGCCAAAAAATGTGATATGCCACTCTACGGGCTTCGGGAGAACATATCTCCCGATGCCAGAAAATGAGTTTTTTGGCATCGGGAGAAGTGACTTCTTCCAACGCTAGATTATGAGTATCGTGAGAAATCGAAATTGTGTGGATGGTATATGCATTCCAACGCTAAAATTCTTAAGTTCTTGTCGGGAGAGGCTACATGCCCCAACGCCAATGTGTCAGGAGAGGTTACTTTTTTCTGACAATATATGGGCATGGCGGTGGAAAAAGTCTTAAAAATATTTAATAATAATGTTGTTTTTCCTGATGCCTTTAAATTTAGCGTCGGGTGAGATCTTTTTTTTTTCCAAATTAATTTTTTTTAATTTGATAAATATCAAACCTATTTAAATTTGATGAGTGTAGTCAAATAAACTAAAATCTTCAACATTTAATCAATTTTCTTCCACAACATTTACACTGGAATAACATTACATAATTAAGATATCAACAACACTAAAATAACATTGTAGACTATCTTTAACATTATCTTCATCTTGAACATTATATAAATCCACAAAACATTAACACAAAAATAACAAAATATATTATCTTCATTCAGAGATGCATCTTAAAGCTAATCCTTTGAGCAACCTACAAAACACAAATTTAAATAGTTTTAATACTTCCAAATAATTAACTACTTTATATAAATATATAAACTATACTATAAATTTTAACTCAAATATAACTATACATTTATCTATATATACTAATCTCAAACTCAATGCATTTATCCATATACCAATCTCATACTCAATATAAAACTTAAATTCAACTCAAACTTAAACATATTTATGCATTTACCACTATACCATCTTTAAACTCAATATAAAACTCTGTTGGGTTTTATGTCCTAAAACTCGTGGTATGTAAACAATGGAACTTATTTTGAAAATTCAATAAAGGTGTTATTGAATAGATCTATTGCTTGAATAGAAATCCAATAAACCTAAAAGTCCCTTGACTATTGGATGAGTACTTGAACTTTATGTTGAGACATAAAAGTGGTTCAGGTTCAAGTAAATAATCAAAATGATCTATAGTACATGGATAAGATTGGGTACATTGTTCTGGTAACACTATTGGGTACGGCCTACTCTGTAGTTGTTACAAGGAGTTGTAAAGTGCTACAAACAAAGTGATCCTAATTCGTTCATGTTGGACATGAGGAGTGGGGGCGTCCTTGTGCAAAAGAGTTTGTACAAGATCAGACCACGAAATGAGTCACTCTTACTTTATTACGTTGTTTACTGTTTAAGACTGACTATTTCAAAGGGATGACCTAGGTAACTTGACCTTAATCCTGAGCTAACTATAAACTCTTGTTTATTCGGGATTGCCCTTAGATTTGCATAGGTGAGGGTTGTCTCAACAGCACCGGCTCAATATGACTGCTATTTCAGGGGCAAGACTAGATAGATAGCTGGGGACATAGGGTGCAAGAGGGAATTCATTTCTATCCGCTTTAGGGATAGTAGAGAGGTTGTTCCCTTAAGTGCTGATTCTAGGGCTTGAACAAGGGATCCAGCCCTCTCATTTGGTATGAGAGGGACTCGATTTTGTGATTGGATCACAAAAAAATCGTTCATTAGGGGATTAGTGGGGACTTAAGGATTAAGAGGTAATTTCGGGGATAAAATAGAGATTTGACCCAGCCGTTATTACGAACAACCTGTGAAGGGTTAACTTACTAATCATGGTTATATCAAGTGGACATAATATATCTACAGTGAGGATAGTTCAACTATGGGCTTTAGTGGAGTAACCCATTCGTTAACGAATGGGGGTTAGATCAGTCTAATGAGTTTAGCCGATTAATCTCAGATCGTTGGAGCCCATGATCTGTAGATCCATGTGGTCCCCCTACTAGCTCGGAAATGAATTAGCAATAGAGTAGTGTGATAAGTTAATTTGAAACGTTCAAATTAGAATCAAATGGTATTGGAGAAAATATATTTAAATATGGTTTAAATATATGAAAATTAATTTGTGTAAATAATTAATTTAATATTAGATATTATATTAATTAAAATTGTTAAAATAATTATTTATTAATTTTATTAGAATATTAATTTATGAAATGAATTTGTAAAATTAATAAATTTTGATTTCAGAAATAAATATGATTTGAAAATCAATTTTGGATTTTTGGAAATTGAAAAATCACAAAAAACTTGAAAATGGGTTTTTCAAGTCATCTTCAAAGTAGCTTACAAAGAACCCACCACCTCCTCCTTTGCTTTACTCCAAGCATGAGTTGCATCCCATGCATCACATCTCTTTGCATGATAGTCTGCAATATATTGAAGAGATTGGAATGAAGAAAGATAACATGAACCGATTGAAATTTTGCTGAAAAATTCGGATGAAGAAGGTGTTCTTCAATGGGTTGGTTCAGTGAGCTTTCTTCATATTTCCTTTGATTCCAGCTTATTTTGAGTTTCATAACTCAATCTAGAGTACCAAGAGGATAGTAGGAAAGGTCTTGTGGTGGTCTACACAAGGATTCAGAGGATTTTGAAGCTGGCAATGGAGATCTCGTTGGTTCGACCAAGGTATGTTTATGAAATCCATTATACTCTATTTTTAGCATATTTCTTTACAACCCAAATTAATGAATTAGAAAGCTTATAGATCCTGATTCCCTTCCACTGCAAGATGGTGTTGATCAAACGATTGGTATCAGAGCATCTTATAAGCATTTAGTTCGGATTAATTTTGGTTTGGTGGGTGTTTTGTATGAAAATATGAAACTGTTGTAATGATATGGTTTTTTGAGTTTTGGCCTTTAATTTCTCTTTGATTTCCCGTTTAAATTTGTAATTGGCTCTTGCTTGATGAGCTTTAATGTCTTCCCAAGAGTCTGTAATTTATTTGGAGTCATTAGAGTTGAAATTAAGATATAATTCGAAGAAATGAGTTGCAGATTCAAGACGATCAGCCTCTGTTCATATCGTCGTTTAGCTTCATACGATAGACAATATAAAGGAAAAGCTAAACGATCGTGTAGCTTCGGCCGTTAATCGTTTAGGTGTTGTGCGCTAGATGATCATCTACCTCTGGAGCTAAGCGATGTGTTGTTTTGCTATGTGATTGTACTACACGATCGTGTAGTTTCGGGTGGGAGCTAAGCGATGCGACGAAGAGCTATGCGATGGCGCTGAGCGATCACTTACACAATCGTTTACCTTTGTTCGGGAGCTAAGTGATGCAGTGAAGTGCTATGCGATGGCAATGAGCGATCGTGACCTATGAGTGGAAGCTGAGTGATGCGTCGATTGCTATGCGATAGCACTAAGTGATTGCTTACCTTGGGCGCACACTAAACGATCAAGATGCGGTGCTGAACGATGGAGCTATGTGATAGTGTTTGACACTAAGCGATCGTGTAGCATCCTCCGGCGCTAGACGATGACACTATACAATAGAAGGCGAACACTATACGATCGTGTAGCTTTGTTAAACGATAGGCGTTGGTTGCTAAACGATCAAGCAAGTGCTAAACGATCAAGCCCATCACATGACGATGGTCGTCAATGTTAAACGATCTGATTTAGCGAGATTTTGGGCGAGAGCAAGATTAGTCGGTTCGACCGGTTCTCTTAAGGTTTAGTCCGATTTAGCTTCAAATGGTTTGTGGTTGGTTTGGTTCAAACTCTGCTGGTCCGGTTCAGATGGTTTGGGTCCGGTTCAAGCAGTTTTGGAGCGATTCGAGCGGTGTTGAAGCTGTTTTTGTAATAGTTAGGCTTTTGTTTGCTTGTTTTTGCCAAAACTAAAACCATATCAGTACGTGTTTAATTATTTATGCATTGGATGTATGTTATAATTAAATAAATCTTGTATGTGCATATAGTATGCCATTTAGATTTAAAATCCCACCATAGGAAGCATGCAACATGCATTGAAAGTATGTTATAATTTGTTATAATATATAGTATGCATGTTAGGGTTTCTTGTATTTAATATAAATGTTATATTAGATATTGAATGCCTGTATGTTGTGGATGTTTAGCATGTCTAAAGTTTTATAAGCTTTATAAATTTGGGTTAGACATTTAAAATCCATAACGAAGAAGAGCTGCATGCTCACGTAGGTTAACCACTTGTTTTAATTAGTTAAAATAGGTCGTTAAACTTGTAAAACTTGGGTTACAAACTGAACTGGTATATAATCCTGTCGAAGGTTGGGGGTATTTAAGTTGACGGTCTACGGAACACCTCCTACCTGGGGATTATGGCCGAATAATTGAGCGTTGCTAACCAGTTTTATGAGTATCCGTGAGCGATGTGAGGTAATAAAAGCGTTTGTCACCTAGACATTGTAGGTTTAAGTCCATTTATAAGAGTTATACATGGATAAACCACATAGACTTAGGGTCATTTTTAGCTAGAAAAGAACCTAAGTACAAAGTTATCAAATATTATAACACTTTAGTGGTAGTGAATAACTTCTATATGATAGAGTTATTAGAAAACTTCAGCGGGAGATTAATAACATACACGGTATGTTATTCTTAGCTCTCGCGTCCCTAAGAGTTCACAGTCTGGATTTAAGCAGTACTTTGTATTACCCTAGAAGTGACCTCCATTTGGAAAGTATTTTTTAGCTTAAATTTAGATTCGGGTGAATAAGGGGAAGTTGTTCAATCAGAGATCAAGGGTATGATTTCAACTGCCACGTCTCCATATAGTTCACACTGTGAGATTCATATAACGCTTCGTGTCACCCTGGAAGTGACCTGCCTTCGGAAAGTGTTTTGTATGAGTCAAAACCAAGGTGAACGGAGGAAGTAGTTCATAGTAAGTGGGTGAAGGAAATGTGTCAACATATCCTGCGGTCTCCTCCATTAGTTTGGACTGTGAGATTCCTATGTTGCGCCTGCTGGTTAGCTTTAAGCGGCCCTTTGCTAGTCGTTTAATGACGGATATCCCCTCGGAGGGTTGTAACATAGGATTCAGAACAACTTAAGCTCCATAAATGGATAGGATTTCTTTGGTCATTAGTGGTCTCTGACATCCAAAAATGGTAGGTCTACACTTACAAAATTATTAAATGTTAATAATGTCTGACCAAAAGTGGTACCTAAATGACTATCGGAATATGAGTTATTCTGGAGGTAGTATTTAGTCAAGAATGTCTTGATGTAGTATCATTGCAAAAGAATAATCTTGGGTAAATTATTAAAATTGCTAAAATTTGATTGGATATTAAATTTCAGAATGTCAAGTTCATTAATACAAATGTTGGCGTCAGAAAAACTTCATCGGGGATAATTATGTGAATTAGAAATCAAATTTGAACACGATACTTGTGATAGACAATTTGCAGTTTGTCTTAACTGAGGATTGTCCTCCCATTCCTAGCTTCAACACAAACCAAAATGTTCGGGATGTATATGATAGATGGGTGAAGGCTAATGATATAGCTTGTGCTTATATCCTCACCAGCTTATATGATGTGTTGATAAAAGAAGCATGAGGATATGAGTACTGCCAAAGAGATTGGAATCTCTGTTAGGGATGCCATTAAGTATGTTTACAACAGTTGCATCAAAGTGGGGACCAATGTTTGTGAACACGTCCTAGACATGATGGTCCATTTTAATATGGTAGAAGTAAACGGTGTTGTCATGGACGAGAGAAGTCAAGTTGGTTTTATTCTAAAATCTCTTCTGAAGAGTTTTCTGCAAATTTTGAATGCATTAATGAATAAAATTTGACTACTCTACTCAATGAGCTACAGGCTTACTAGATAATGTTGAGGACAAAGGGTCTGATGCCAGAAGTAAATTTACTAGTCGAGAAGTGAGGAATGTCCTCCAAGCCTGAAGTTGCTTCCTCTTCAAAGAGTAAGAGTATTCTTGTGAAGAAAGGCAAAGGGAAAGGGAAGAAGAAGCCTACTGGATTGAAAGGCAAGGATAGCGTTGCAAAGGGAAATGTTTTCACTGTAACGAAGAAGGGCATTGGAGGAGACACTACACTCAATATCTTGTCGAGAAGAGAGTAGAGAAAAGGTGACCAGGCTAACTTGACCCTGGGACCATTTGCTCAGCTCATCCAGTGGGAGAAGTTTCTACTTGTTTTTAATTGTTAAATCTTGTATAAAACAAATTGTATATATTTTTGTGTTAAATGAAATGTTCATTTTTCAAAATTATATTTGTTCTAGCAACCTCTGTTGAGAATCAAATTGTTAAAAGCCATTTTTAGATATTTGGATATCTAAATGGCTAGATCAAAGTATCGAAAGTTTAAAAATTTCTAGATCTGACTGTTAACAAAGAGTTATTGAGACAGGTCAGATGCATCTTGCTCAAAGGGTTGAGAGTACCTTAATATAGTGGGAGGAAAGTGTGCTTCCTGGACATTATTGAGATTAAGATACAATCCCCTTATAGTTTTATCTAAAGCCTATTGTATAATAAAATGTTTACAATAATTCTCCCAACTAAAGTGTTTGAGAATTACCTAGTAGAACTAGGAATACCAGATAACCTAGGGCAAGTGGGAGAAATATCGGGTATAGAGATATCGAATGGTAAAAGATGGGTATGGGATGTCCTAGTTTATTGTATTTCTCTATAAAACTCAGAAACTCAGTCTTATATATCGGATGTATAAGTACAACTAGAGTTTTAGTCTAAGTGGAAGTTTGTTGGGTTTTATGTCCTAAAACTCGTAGTATGTCAACAATGGAACTTATTCTGAAAATTCAATAAAGGTGTTATTGAATAGATCTATTGTTTGAATAGAAATCCAATAAACCTAAAAGTCCCTTGACTAATGGATGAGTACTTGAACTTTATGTGGAGACATAAAGGTGAATCAAGTTCGAGTAAATAGTCAAATGATCTATAGTACATGGATAAGGTTGGGTACCTTATTCTGGTAACACTATTAGATACGACTTGCTCTATGGTTGTTACAAGGAGTTGTAAAGTGCTATAAACGAAGTGATCTTAATTCGTTCATGTTGGACATGAGGAGTGGGGGCATCCTTGTGCAAAAGAGTTTGTACAAGATAAGACCACGAAATGAGTCACTCTTACATTATAACGTTGTTTACTGTTTAAGACTGACTATTTCAAAACGATGACCTAGGTAACTTGACCTTAATCCTAAGCTAACTATGAACTCCTGTTTATTCGAGATTGCCCTTAGATTTGCATAGGCGAGGGTTGGCTCAATAGCACCGGCTCAATATGACTGCTATTTCAAGGGTAAGACTAGATAGATAACTGGGGACATAGAGTGTAAGAGGGAATTCACTCTTACCCGCTTTAGGGATAGTAGAGAGGTTGTTCCCTTAAGTGCTAATTCTGGAGCTTGAACAAGGGATCCCGCCCTCTCATTTGGTTGGAGAGGGACTCGATTTTGTGATTGGATCACAAAAAAATTGTTCATTAGGGGATCGGTGGGGACTTAAAGAACAAGAGGTAATTTCAGGGGTAAAACAGAGATTTGACCTAGCCGTTATTACGAACAACCTATGTAGGGTTAACTTACTAATCATAATATATCTACAGCGAGGGGAGTTCAACTATGGGCTTTAATGGAGTGACCCAGTAGTTAACAAAGGGGAGTTAGATCAGTCTAATGAGTTTAGCCGATTAATCTCGGATTATTGGAGTCCATGATCTGTAGATCCATGAGGTCCCCCTACTAGCTCAGAAATGGATTAGCTCTAGAGTAGCGTTATAAGTTAATTTGAAACGTTCAAATTAGAATCAAATGGAATTAGAGAAAATATATTTAAATATGGTTTAAATATATGAAAATGAATTTGTGTAAACAATTAATTTAATATCAAATATTAAATTAATTAGAATTGTTTAAAATTGTTTAAATAATTATTTATTAATTATATTAGAATATTAATTTATGAAATTAATTTGTAAAATTAATAAACTTTGATTTTAGAAATAGAATATGATTTAAAAATCAATTTTGGATTTTTGAAAATTGAAAAATCACACAAAACTTGAAAATGAGTTTTTCAAGTCATCTTCCAAGTAGCTTACAAAGAACCCACCACCTCCTCCTTTGCTTTACTACAAGCATGAGCTGCATCCCATGTAGCAATCTTTTTGCATGATAGTCTGCAATATATTAAAGAGATTGGAATGAAGAAAGATAAGAGGAACCGATTGAATTTTTGTTGAAAAATTTGGATGAAGAAGGTGTTCTTCAATAGGTTGGTTCAGTGAGCTTTCTCCATATTCCTTTTGATTCCAGCTTACTCAATCTAGAGCACCAAGAAAATAGTGGGGAAGGTCTTGTGGTGGTCTACACAAGGATTCAGAGGATTTTGCAGCTAGAAATAGAGATTTCGTTGGTTCGGCTAAGGTATGTTCATGAAACCCATTATACTCTGTTTTTAGCATGTTTCTTTTCAACCAAAATTAATGAATTAGAATGTTTATGGATCCTGATTCCCTTTCGCTATGTGTTGGTGTTGATCCAACAAACTCAGTACTCTGTTAGAACATATGTCATGATGGGTTGTGATTTTCTACAAGCTATTGCAACATTTTACTTAGAATTATGAAGGTTGATGAGCAGAGTTTGCGATAATATTGCTAAAAACTCATGTGGAATAATGAACTTGCATCGATCAGCATTGAAAATCCCACTAATACTTATCATGTGTTATCTTGCGTCAAAATGTCTATTTTGTAGTTATTGCAGAAGTCGACCGAATGCACTGATCTTAATGAAGAAAAGTTGGTTGCATGTACTGCCGCAACTATAATGATAACCATGACAGAAGTATGATCACAAAGAGTGGGTGGAATGTGTTGATCCTTCATGAGAAACGAATATGAACACATGCCTCGAGATTTTGAAAGTCGTGCAGCAGATATTCTGACGTGCTTCCTGATCGTTGACCATGATGCAATGCTAACATTCTCACCTACAACATCATTGATGGTGGCTAATCAGAAAGGAACTACCAATGCTGTCGACGTTTGAGCTCTATAAATAGAGCCTTAGAGGCTAAACTCAAAGCATCTGGGATTTCTACCTTGGGCAGATTCCTATGGTCACAGACGAGAGGATGAGCAAGAAATTCTTTGAAAGTTCTTCATTTCCGCAAGTTCCTCCGAGTGACGACCAGAGCTTCATCGGAGATAGAGCTCAAGAGAGACTACTCCACTGCCCATCCATGGCAGCACCAGCAGCCTTGACATACATCTGATGGAAGCATAAGATTGCCTACATCTAGCCCTCCACCTCTCCCCTTACCTCTGTATTGTAGTACATTTTGGCTTAAGACATTAATACATTTTGTAACCAATGCATCTCTCTAGTTTCTTCAATACCATTTTCATCATCTTCTTTCACTTTCATCCCAATGAGTTAAGTGTAGATTACAAGAGTTATCGCATACTCAATCATGCGGCATAGAGATATGACGCATGTAGCAAACCCACCGAGAGGTGTGCGTTACGCGAGTATGGCGAGTCAATCTTCTTTGCTTAGTGCGAGGCTATCGCAATGTTTGTCTATGAGTTGAGTAGCTATAACCAACTGCGCGAAATGGTAAGTAGTGGAACTCGCTAAGCAAAGTGAGTATTGTTTCTAGAGATAGGAGAAACCTTATGCTCAACACAACCATGCGTTGTAGAGATATAAGCATGTGGCTGACCACCGAGAGGTGTGCGATGTGTTAGTGTGGCGAGCTGGGATTACCCTTGTGGCCAAACTTAATGACTTAGTGAAATTTTCTCCCCCAACCTCATTTCTCCATGTATCTCATTACGCGTTAGCAATTGCCGCATCTCTACCGATTCTCATAGTCAACTTCAATTACTCAGTCCGTTTAGCTAGGAGTAGGAGTAGCGCATAATTAATCAATTTTTTTCTTTTTATTTTTATTCCCCGCCTCAAACACATTACTTTACAAACATCACTTAGCTGTAAGTCCCCATGTTCGACCTCGGATCATCCTAAGAAACATTCAATCTCGTTATACTTGGCGAGAGAGCAAGAAAGCTTGTGACAGGATACATGGTCATCGCATACACGATTAACGCATAGTACTTATTCTTCATATTAACGCATGACAATTAACAGAGTAATTTATCCCTAACAGGTTGCTGCGTCATGGAGAAATCACAGCCTAAAAGTAATTACGGTGCGACCTCGATGCTAATTACTATGCTAATTACTCCCTATGAAGGAACCATTGAAGGTCCTTGAGTAGAACACGGGATTGGACCCAAACCCAAAATTTACAAAACATAAATTTTACAGCAAAAACATACAGATCATGTATTTAAGATATAATGACAACATGCTTAAAACAAAGATTACATAATAGAAAATAGGTCTAAGAAACCTTACCCTTGAAGAACCCATCTTCACAAAATTCCTTCTCCGAATCTTGTCACGTACAATTTCGAACCCTTTAACTGTCAATGAGAACACCACCACGAATGTTACCTCTGTACTCTCTGAGTAAGAATCCAGGAGTTTTGTGGGGCTCTAGCTATTTTGGAAGAAAGGGTATTTTTTTAGAGAGAAGTCAGGAGGAGGATGATAGTGATCAAGTTGGAATCTATAGAACTCTTCTGTAAAAAAAAAAAAAAAAAATCTTCTTCAGGAAGAAGAAGAAGAAGAAATACAAAACTTCCCACTAACATAGTAGAAAGAAAAGGGGGATGGAGTTACAACTCCCTCCTTAAAATTATTTTTAAAAGAAATTAAATTAAATTAAATTATTTTGATAAATTTAATATATATTTATATAATAACTACCTTATCATATAATATATATATTAAGCTATATGTTATATCAAATATAACATATATAACCTATAGTTTTTATATTGTATCAAATACAATATAACCTATAATTTCTATTTTCTCACCAATGACATTTATAAATCACATTGATATTAAATTTAATTATATGAATCCAATTCACATGATTAATATTTAAATCATATTCAAATATTTATTTCCTCTCATATATACTTTATATTATAATGTATCAAATACATTATAATAATTATATCATATATAATAAGATTAAATTAATTATATAAAAATTGCATTGTATGGCAAATACATTGTAAGAAACCAAAACCATGACTTCAACTTTTTTATAATTGCAGGTGTAGCAATCACGTAGTAATCACATAGAAATCACATAGAAATCAGATAGTAATCACATAACAATCATATAGAAATCATATAATAATCAATTTTCAGACGGAAGTTTTTGACATGTATGCAAAAAAGCAAAACCTAGGGATACGCGCCCAATTTTCATTTTTTGTTTTATTAAAGTTGCAATTTCCCCTTAATTATCTCACATATAATTAATTCCCTCAATTAATTTGAACAATTCAAATTAATCCAAAAATTGATTCTCATTAATTCTCGTTGAGCTACAGAGGGGACCTCATGGACCTATAGCTTAAAGCTCCAACTGTACGTGAATAATTAATTAAAATGACCTCATGGACCTATAGCTTGAAGCTCCAATGGTACGTGAATAATTAATTAAACTCCTTTCATTGAATTACTTACCATCTGTTAACTGTCAAGCACTCCACTAAAGACCGACAGCTGCACTCTTCACACTACAAATATATTTTTGTGTCCATTAGATATAACCAATCAATAGTATGGTAACCCTTCATAAATTTCTCATAAGTACAGTTGGGCCAAAATTACTGTTTGCCTCTGTAGTTACATCTAACTCCTTAAGTACTATTTATTCCTCTAATGAACAATAAATCATAGTTCAACTATGACCAAACCCTTCTCGAGCCAAGAGAGGGTGTGGTGCCACATTGTTCAAACTCCAGAATCAGCCCTTAAGGGAGCAATTTATCTACTTATCCCGACGTTAGGGAATGAGTGAATTCCTTCTTATGTAGCTGTGTTCAGCTCCTCAATCAGAAGAATCCAAAAAATGGTAGGCTTGTTGAGTCAGCGATCTAGCCACTCTCACCCATACAAATCAAAGGACAACCTTCATAGGCAAGAGTTCACAACTCACTCAAGATTCAGGTCATGTTACCTATGGTCATCCTAGTGAAATGTAAGTCTTTATTATTAATGGCGTTATATAATAAGACTAAACATTTCATGGTCTGACCTTATACAAACTCCTTTGTATAGAGTACTCCCGCTCACATGTCTCTGCATGAATGATCAAGATCAAATCATTTGTAGCACTTTACAATAATTATAACATCTACAAAGCAGGTCATACTTGTAGTGTCACTAGGATAAGGTATCCAGCCTTATCCATCTACTATAGACCATTTAGGTTATCACTTAAACATGATCCACCCGTATGTCTCTACATACATGTTTAAGCTATAAAATAACCTTGGATGTTATTTTATTGGTTTGTGGGTTTAATGCAACTAAATGTCACATAAAACATCACATATTTTATTAGATAAATAAGATGTTTATACAATACAATTACACACAATAGGCCCTACGAGATTTAGGGCACCAACCCCAAAAATCTTCCACTTGACCAAAAGCTAGTGGGGTATACAATATAAAAGTCAAACTGATATATAAAGTACACAAACAATAAACTAGGGCATATCACACCCAGTACAAATCTCCCACTTACCCTAGTCTAAACGTGACTTGTCCCATAGACCCATATTCTACAGGTGAACCTCAAACACCTTAGCTGTGAGGGCCTTTGTAAACGAATCAGCAACATTGTGCTCCAAGGCTATCTTCGTGACGATCACGTCCCTAGATGCAAAATCTCTCGGATGAGATGATACTTCCGCTCTATGTGCTTACCACACTTGTGACTCCTAGGCTCTCTGGAATTGGCCACAATACCAATATTATCACAATAAAGTGTGATGGGCTTTGACATGTCAGGAATGACTTTCAGATTTGTCAAGAATTTCCTGAGCCAAACAGCTCCCTTAGCAACTTCACAAGCCACTACATACTCCGCCTCCATGGTGGAGTCAGCAATGCACCCCTACTTGGTGCTCATTCATACTATTGCTCATCTGTTAAGAGTGAACACTGATTCTGATGTGGATTTCCTAGAATCCTTATCAGTCTAAGAATTAGAGTCCGTGTATGCTATAAGGATTAAATCCTTAGAACCATACACGAGCATGTAGTCACTTGTTCTTTGTAGATACTTAAGGATATTCTTAATGGATGTCCAGTGATCATATCCTGGATTAGAGTGATATCTACTGACTATCCCTACCACATAGCAAATGTAAGGTCTAGTACAGAACATTGCATACATTAGATTGCCAATAACCAGTGCATAGGGGATCCGTCTCATTTTCTTAACCATTTCAGGTGTCATTGGACACTGTTCCTTAAAAATATAACTCCATGCTTGAAAGGTAATAAACCTCTCTTGGTGTTCTACATCGAATACTTGACAAGAATTTTGTCAATGTATGATGCTTGAGACAATGCTAGCATTTTGTTCTTTCGATCTCTAAGGATCTGAATTACCAGGAAAAAAAACTGAGCCTCTCCCAAATCTTTCATTTGGAATTGGTTCACTAACTAGTTCTTAACTTCAGCGGTAGGCCTATATCATTCCCAATGAGTAGGATATCATCTACATACAACATTAGAAAAGCTACCAAAATGTTGATGATTTTCTTGTGTACACAAGGTTCATCAACATTCTGATCAAAGCCGTAAGATTTGATCGCAAATCAAATCTTATGTTCCAAGGTTGAGAAGCTTGTTTCAATCCATAGATGGACTGATTAAGCCTGCAAACCTTTTGCTCTTGACCTTGAGTTATGAATCCCTCAGGTTGTTGCATATAAATAGTCTCCTTAAGATTGCCATTCAGAAAGGCAGTCTTAACGTCCATTTGCCAGATCTCATAGTCATAATATGCGGCAACGGACAGAAGAATTCAGATAGACTTTAACATGGCAACAAGTGAGAAAGTTTCCCCATAGTCGACTCCCTCAACTTGGATATAACCCTTTGCCACTAGTCTAACCTTGAAGGTTTGCACCTTCCCATCAGCACCCCGTTTTCTCTTATAGATCCATTTGAAACCTATAGGTTTAACCCCATTAGGTTGATCTATAAGATTCCCAATTGAATTGAAGTACATAGACTCCATTTTGAGATCTATATCTTTCATCCACTCATCGTTGTCGACATCCTCCATTGCCTTCTTGTTAGACAATGGATCCTCAATGTCCCCATCAGCTGCCATAGCAAGGATTTTTGTTAAACCCATATAATGGACAGACAGGTTCGCAACCCTCCCACTGAAGGATCTCTTATACAAGAGTACCTATGAGCGGAAGCGGATCTTTCAAATTCATTGTGACAGAATTTCCACATATATATTTAGACATACATATATGCATTAACAATGGTAAATTAGTGGCATGCTAACAGATAAATAAATGAGAGACCGAGAGAACATACTAGCTGAAGACTTTCTTCACTTGAAATCTCGCTCTCTCCACGAATGAACTCTCGCTCTCACTAGACCAACAAGTAATCGTTCAACAACTCACTCGTCGTCTACTACGAAAAGCTTCGCACGAACACTAGGAAACGAGGACAACACCACCACTCAGAGCCCTCGGTATTCTCAGAGTGAGAATCCAAAGGGTGGGCTTTGTTCGGATTTGGTAGAGGTGAGGAGGAAAGGCAGTCGTGTACAAAGATCAAGCAAGTGAGAGAAGGGAAAGACTATCGTAAAGTTGGGTGTTTGATCATTTAGGCAAGGTACAGATCGTTTAGTAAAAGCTAAGCGATCGTCTATACGATCATTTAGTTCAGCTCAAGCGTTAAGCAATCGTCTAGGAAATGGTAAGCGATTGTTTAGAGAAGCGCGAGCATGGGTGTGCGATCGTTTAGTAAGCTGGCGCTATCGTATAGGCACTGCAATCACTAAGCGATAGAATGCTAATCACTGTGAACGATTATGCGTCTCTCTTGCAAAAATGAAAAACATTTTCATTTTATTCTTTAGTTACTAAAACTGAATTGAACTTCCCACTAACGCATGAATTCGGAGAAAATGTCGAGCGATTATCTCATAATCGTCCAATTAATAAAATAATAATTATAATCATATTATATTCGTAATCTATAGTTTGATATCATATATCAACCATAGTGTTTTCTCATCTACTTGATATAAATCATATTTATAACTAATTTCCTCCAAATTAATGTATCTCATACATTTAGACAATCGTATTATATATAATTAACAAGTTCAATTATATCTTATATAATCGAACTCCCTCTAGTCAACTTGAACATTTCAAACTGACCCAAAAACTGATTCTCAACTTGTATCCAAGCTACCAAGGGGACCTTATGGCCTATGGCTCGAAGCTCCAACGTTAAATGAATAGTTGACTCAACTCTTTAGCCACAAGATCCACCATCCGTTAACTGTCAGGCATTCCATTGAACTCTTCTTACTATAAATATATTTCTGTGTCCATCGAATATAACCAATCATGCGTACGATAACCCTTCACAGATGCTCGTAAGTACAACTGGGCCAATTTACCATTTTGCCCCTGTAGTTACATCTCATTCCTTAAGTACCACTGATCCCTCTAATGAACAATAAAACATAGTCCTACTATATGTGAACACCTCTCGGGCCATGAGAAGGTATGTGGTGCCACATTGTTCAAGCCCTGGGATCAGCCCTTAAGGGAGCTATCTATCTACTTACCTATGCTTCGAGGAAGGAGTGAATTCCATCTTCTGCACCTGAGTTCCCAGCTCCTAAATTAGACGAATCCCCAAAGTGGTAGGTTTGAGTCAGTGGCTTGGCTACTCGCACCTATGAAAATCAAAGGACTGCCCTCAATGGCAGGAGTTCCCAACTCACTCAAGATTGAGGTCATGTTACCTATGTCATCCTAGTGAAGTGAAGTCTCTGTCATGAACGGTGTTATATAACGAGACGTTAACACTTCGTGGTCGGGTCTTATACAAACTTTCTGTGTAGGACGCCCCCGCTCGCATGTCCCCTACATGAATGATCAGGATCAGACCATCTGTGATAAGTCACAACACTTGTAACTATTCCACAAACTGGGCCGTATCCGTAGCGTTACTAGGATAAGGTTTCCCTCTTATATCCATATACTATAGACCATTTTAGTTATCACTTAAGATATATTCCATTTGTATGTCACCACATACATGCTTAAGTTACATAAAGACAACCAGGTATTTGAGTTTATTGGTTTGTGGTAAAGCAAATAAAACATCCAAAAGTGTAAAGTCAATAAGTGAAGTAAATATCATACATTATACATCACATAGCATTCGTACAAACTGTTTACAAACTACAGGACACGAGACTTTACAGCATCATCCCCAATAATCTCCCACTTTTCCTAAAGCAAGTGGGGTGTACATAAACGAGTACAAAACAATAAACTAGGGCATAATAGCACAGTACTATAAAAATCTCCCACTTGTCCTAGTCCAGCCGCGGGCAGTCCTGTAGACCCATGCTCTGAAGGTGACCCTCAAACACTGTAGTCGTGAGAGCCTTCGTAAATGGGTCAGCAACATTGTGCTTCGAAGCAATCTTTGTGACGATCACGTCCCCTCGATGCACTATCTCGTGAATCAAGTGATACTTTCACTCTATGTGTTTGTCACACCTATGACTACTGGGCTCCTTGGAGTTCGCCATAGCACCACTATTGTCACAGTAGAGGGTGCTGGGCCTAGACATATCTGGAACAACTTCCAGTTCTGTCAAGAACTTCCTGAGCCAAATGGCCTCCTTAGTAGCTTCTCAAGTCGCTCCATACTCTGCCTTCATAGTGGAGTCGGCGATGCACCCCTACTTAGTGCTTCACCACACTACAGCTCCTCTTTTAAGAGTAAAAACTGACCCTGAAGTGGACTTGCGAGAGTCCTTATCAGTCTGAAAGTCATAATCCATGTATCTAGTAAAGATCAAATCCCTAGATCCATACACGAGCATGTAATCCCTCGTTCTCCAAAGATACTTGAGGATGTTCTTCACTGCGGTCCAATGACCCTGCTCTAGGTTAGACTAATACGTATTGACTATTCCCAAAGCATAGCAGATGTTTGGTCTACTACAGAGCATCGCATACATCAGACTGCCAACAACAGATGCATATGGGACCCGTCTCATTTCCTTAACCTCTTGAGGTGTCTTAGGATTCATGTCCTTAGACAAAGTGACTCCATGCCTGAACGGAAGTAGGCCTCTTTTGAGTCCTGCATCGAGTACTTGAGCAACATCTTATCAATGTACGATGCCTGAGACAATGTTAGTACTTTATTCTTACGATCCTAAAAGATCTGTATACTCAGAGCAAGCTGAGCCTCTCCCAAATCTTTCATTTAAAATTGGGTCGCTAGCTAGTTCTTACTAACAGTCAGTAGACTACATCATTCTCAATGAGTAGTATATCGTCTACATACAACACGAAGAAAACTACTGAAGCGTTGACGATCTTCTTGTATACACAAGGTTCATCAACGTTTTGCTTAAATCCATACGACTTGATCACAGTATCAAACCGTATGTTCCAAGATCGAGACACCTGTTTCAGCCCATAAATGGACCGATTCAATTTGCAAACTTTTTGCTCTTGACCTTGGGCAATGAATCCCTCGGGTTGCACTATGTAAATGGCCTCCTATAGATTGCCATTCAGAAAGGTCGTCTTGACGTCCATTTACTTGATCTCATAATTATAATAAGCTACAATGGACAGAAGGATGCAAATCAGCTTTAACATGGCAATAGGCGAGAAAGTCTCCTCATAGTTGACTCCCTCGACCTGGGTATAACCCTTTGCCACAAGTCGAGCTTTGAAGGTTTGCATCTTCCCATCAGCACTCGTTTGTGCTTGTAGATCCATTTACAACCTATAGGTCTTACCCCATCAAGCTGATCTAAAAGATCCCATACTGAGTTTAAGTACATCGACTCCATCTCGAGATCCATGGCTTTGACCCATTCATCCCGGTCTACATCCTCCATGGCCTTCTGATAAGACAACGAATCCTCAAAGTCGCCATTTGGTACCATAGCAAAGATTTTCGTGAAACCCAGATACCGAACGGGAGGGTTCGCAACCCTCCCACTGCGTCGAGGTTCCCTCAACTCTTGAGGTGGAATCGACCTACTAGATGAATATCATCAACAACTCTTGCTGATGAAGCAAGCCCTTCAACAACTCTTGTTGATGTTTCAATAGTTTCATTAGAAATCTCACGTAACACGATTTTACTACGTGGACTGTGCTCCCTAATATGATCCTCCTCCAAGAAAGTAGCGTTCATGGAAACAAACACCCTATTTTCTGACAGATCATAAAAATAACCCCCTCGTGTACCTTTGGGGTAGCCTACAAAGAGGCATAACCTCGACCGTGATTCCAACTTCTTGGGATTTTTCTCAAGCACATGTGCTGGGCAACTCCAAATTTGAAAGTGACATAAACTAGCTTTACACCGGTTCAAAAACTCCAAAGGTGTTCTCACAACACTCTTGGAAGGAACACAGTTAAGTATGAATGTCGCAGTTTCCACTGCGAAACCCAAAAATGAGTCTGGTAAGGAAGTGTAAGTTATCTTCGAACGAACCATGTTCAAGAAGGTTCTGTTTCTCCTCTCCGCTACACCATTCTGCTGAGGTATACCCGATGTTTAAATTTATGAAATGTGGAAAATTTGGATGATGTGTGTTGATGGATAATGTTGTGCACTCAAGTTTTCCCAGCGGAATCCAAGTGTAAATTCCTCTGAGTTTTTTGGTAAGTCCAAGGTCGAACACAGGGACTTGTGAAAATAGTTGCATTAGAGATTTTTATGAAAACTTGCAGTAAATAAATAAGTGTTGAGTTGTTGGTGCGTTAATGAAAATAACAATAAATGTGACAGAGTTCAAAAAGAGTTGGCAACAGGAAATACGATGAATATGTGGTGAACGGGTTGAGAAGGGTTTCGGCTAACACTCCCTAGGTTGCGTTCATGCCTTGCGATCATGCAACATGCATACAGTAGTAAACCACCTCTCGGCGTGAATGCCACGGCTTCTAAGGCTAGAACGCATGAGATAAATATGTGATAAGTCTACAGGGTTTACACATAAACCTCTATTTCTATTAATGCAATGACAACATGACATTCACACAAATATGCGACCGCATAATATCATTCCTATTCCTAGGATACATGTGATGCAAGTTAACAAACAGAGCTTATCTCCAAGTCCCTATTTCTTGTTTATGCAGGCCTAATCTTGCTCTTTCAAGTTAGATTCTAACCTAGCTCTATTGAGACATTAGGTTCTTTCTTTAGATTCTCTCTCGAGCAATTCTAAAGGGATGTTTCGCACAACATAAAACAAGACAATCGCAAGCAATGAACTTCCTAGATCATGTTAGCTTAGTTCTTCTTAACCCATTCAACTAGTTTAGCTATTCATGCGTATTAAGAGAGTGGGCAACTGTAGAAATAGAACTTCCATTGAATAGATAAAAAATGAAGTACAGAATAACAATGCAAGTATAGTAAAGAGCCTGGAGCAATTTCTTGCCACCAGGTGTTACACTGTTCTACTCGTGCTCTAAAGATATTCTCGCTTTCGTGAGAGTCAACCCGCTCTCTGCTCTTATACCCCAAGGTTCTCTCTCAAGCCGCCTCAACGATCTCTGGCATCACCACTCTTCTCTAGCTCCACCGTGAAATGGAAAAGAAAACTATGAACAGAGGTGTGAACTTGTAAAGTGATGAATTAATCGACTGTTTAACCCCTTCTCTGAAGAATGCACTTGGTATTTATAGGGCATCAAAGGTGAAAGACAGCTTCTCACTCCTTGTTGTACAGATGGGACAACTTTAATTCCTGACTGATGCGCCGGATAGTTATCACCGATAAAGCTGAATGTACTTTGTGACCAGTATCATCTGTCAACTTAATTTGGATCTGACTGCCGTCAGCTTTCTGTCCCATCGATCTTAATTGTCCTTTCGTTCGGATGCGCCCACCATGTTGCGGTGATTCTTCTTGGGTGGATGTTTGCGAGCACGATCAACGCAAAGTCTTGCAGTGAAGTTCCACTCGACTAGTGTATTCCTATGATCGCATTCTTTGCATTGCGTTAACACATTATTCTGCACAAAAATATAGAGATCAACTGCCCTAATGCGTTGGATGCATTCGACCGCAATATTGTAGAATTTATGCTTAATGGACGCAATTTAACATATTCTATCAACACAATCCAACATTGTGTAAGAACTTAGCACATGATAACGTGCATTTCTGCCCGTTATCAGTACCCGACGCTGAGAGTTGGGAAATGATTCCTTGTTCTATCAAATAGTCCCGCAATCCAGAATCCAAAAACTCTCCACCTCGATCCGATCGAAGAGTTTTAATTCGTCTATCCAAGGCAGTTTCACCTTCAGCCTTGAACTCTTTGAATTTTTCAAAGGATTCAGACTTCCATTGCATCAGATAAACATACCCATACCTAGAGTAATCATCAGTAAAACTGATAAAATACTCATAGCCACCTCGGGCTCGCACATTCATAGGACCACAAAGGTCAGAATGTACTAACTCAAGAGGCTCTTTGGCTTGATAACCTTTTTCAGTAAAAGGTCTTTTAGTCATCTTACCCTCATGGCAAGATTTGCACACGGGTAAAGAATTTTCTTCTAACTCACTTAGAAGACCATTCTTCACCAATCTCTCAATCCTATTGAGATTGATGTGCCCTAATCGAAGGTGCCAAAGTTGGGCATTTTCTTTTGGAGAAATTCGTTGACGTTTAGATTGAGTTACGACATATTTAAACAACGCTGTGTTATGGAGGAAACTTAAGGCTAACGGTTCTAGCACATACAAGTTACTTTCAAGTTTAGCTGTACAAATTTCAACACCATCTTTATGAATAAACATTTTATCCACATTAAAAGAAAGCGTATATTTACATTGTAACAGACATTTTACATAAATAAGGTTCCTCTTTAGTTCAGGAACTACATAAGCATCTTTTAAAACTAAAAACCTATTCTGTAAAGTTAACTGGATGCCTCCCACTCCACAGCTGAGACGACGTGTTCGGTGCCTACTTGCATCGTCATCTCACCAGCCTCCAACTGTCGCCAGGATCTAATCCCCTGAAAAAAAGAACAAACATGATTAGTGGCGCCCGAATCAATTATCTAGGCAGAATCATCGTTCTTCACTAAACATGTTTCTAGCACAAGTAAATCATATTTACATTTGTATGCCTTGGCCTTAGCCTTGGCGGCCTTCCTTTCCTTTAGCCAATGAGGACAATTCCTCTTCCAATGTCCGTCCTAGTTGCAATGGAAGCATTTCCTTTTTCAACCGGCGGTGGACGCCTCCTTGGGGTGACAGGTGGCAGGTTAGCAGGCGCTTTCCCTTTCCCCTTACCACCCTTCTTCTTCTTCCCCTTTCCAGAGTTAGAAGTAGAAGGTGCAGGCTTTGTTCCTAAGGTCGAACCTCGATGGAACGTCCTAGAAGATGAAGCAACATTTGCCTCACCCCTTTTCCTCTCTTTACTTTTCAGTAAAGATTGGTATGTCTGCAACTCGTTGAGGAGAGTTGTAATGGTGTATTCCACTTTGTTAAGAATCACATTGCTAAAAGTGGAGGAAGCTCTCCGGCAAAGAATGCAGGATGATGCTAACCTGACTTCCCTTGTTGATTCTAGACCCATTCATCTCCACCACATTGAAGTGGACCATCATGTTAAGCACATGTTCACGAATAAAGGTGCCTTCCTCCATTTTGGAGTTGAAGATGTATTTCAGAGCCTCGTGCTTGAGCTGTCCAAACGATTGTCCGAACATCCCCCACAGGGATTCCATGATCTCACGCACTAAGACCATGGGCTCATGCTTCTTGGCCAACATGTCACTAAGACTGGACAAGATATAGGCTCGGGCCTTTTTGTTTGCCCGTGTCCATCGCTTGTATGCCTCCCAAACATCAAGCGGCATTGGGAGCTAGAATAGGAGGACAGACCTCCGTAAGGGCAAACATTAGATCCTCGATGATGAGTATCATCGTGATCATATGTTTCCAACTTGAATAGTTGTCGCCAGTAAGTTTTTCGGTGCTAAGTAAAGCTATTGTGGTTGTAACCATTTTTAAAACTTGTTGCTGAAAAATGAACAAACTTTTATAAGACTTTGCTCAACCACATTTTAACCAATTAGTTTTAGCAAAACAGTTTCCAAGTACCCTAAGTGTTTAAGACTTCTATTTTGCAATGATGCCCCAGCGAGGCAGGACAAACATCACTAGTGGGGTGATCAGATGCCCCTTCACTAGGATGAGACAATCTAAACCATCAGGCAGAACCAACTCTTGGAATTGAACCTAACAGCCACCATTTATTTGGTCTAAAATTGTTAACCCTTAACAATTCCGTGTAAGCGTGAACCCTCATTTTCGGTGCCAGAGTCCCGCGCTAATGAGCCTACCGTAGGGAAGAAGCAGATTAGAACAAGAGACTAAGTAACCTTATCCTCTTATAGGAAATCAAATAAAGAAACGCGCAAAACTGCCATCCTATAGAGGGACACTCCTAGGGTGCCTTGAGGCGATGTGTAGAAACTTTATTCAATCCAACGAGGGAGACCGTGAGATATGGTGTTGCACTTCCTGCTCCCACTTTCTATGAACATTCTCTCCATCCACCTTGATATTGACCTACCCAAACACCATCCTTTAAGGGGACCCAGGGTGCCATGAGGTCGAGGGTAGATCTTACAGTGTGGACTATAAGGGAGAAATGGGAAAGGTTTAAATGAAGCATCATATGCCCCAAGTACCTCCCACTGAATGTTCTACCTAGGGGTTCATTAACCTAGACAATCCGACTACTGATTTTAATCTTAGTCATCTTTTAAGTCTGCTTATAAACAACTTTTGCCTATGAAATAGAACAAGTTCAAGTAGTCACATTTAAACACTTTAATGGACTGTCCTTAACTTGCACACATGCATCAAATCTATCTAATTCACCTTTCTAGGTAGGTTCCCAGGTAGGGGTGTTAAGTTTTCATCAACTTAATTACCCCAGCCTAGATAGAACCCGCCTTAGACAAAAGGTCCCTTATAGGTAGGTTTGTTACACTTTAACCTTTTATTAGTCAATTTAATCCTATTAAACTGATTGAAATATTAAAGCCTGGGTTGCTAATCATATTAGAATCGTGATCTTAGGTCTATGTTATCCAAGTTTTAAATGTTTTAAAACCATGAACTAAACCTAAGTGAGCATGCATGTCTTTCTTATTGCTTTTAGTTCTAATTTCTCTTTAACCTTTAAAAGGAAACAAATACAACACATTGTCACATAACAAGGTATTTATAATGCTTAAAATTACCTATATATCATACTTCATGCAATGTCTTGTCATTACTATACATAACTTTTATATACATGTAATAACCAAGAAAACATGCTTTTCATACACCTTTATACTATAACAATTATAATATATAAATGATGCATGTTAATGCTTTTATGCATGCATAAATATAACTTATATTATATGATGCATGAGCATGCTCTTACGTAATTTAAATCATGCTTTTCTAAATCATAACATTTATAATAAGGAGGTGATGCATGACCAATGCATAACCTAAGGTGGGATTTTATATGTGCATACCATATGACATATAAAATAAACCATGCATCTCATGTATTAAAAAACACTGATTAATGGACCAGATGAACCAACACTAAAACTATAATGAAAAACTCTATCTATTACATTTTTCCATCGAGCAAATCGGTTCATAGGCGAACTGGGTCTTGAACCGCCAGACGAAGCTCCATTGTTTAGTAAACGCCTCCAGGAAAACGATTGTTTAGCGCACACTAGATGATAGCAAAAAAGCTAAACGATCGCTTAGACGATAACGAAGCTGCGAAGCCTAATCGTCTAGACAATTGCTTAACACACAAAAGGTAAAAGATTTACCACGCGATTTACTCCACGATCGTATAGTCAGGATCTAAGCGATGAGGCTTGCTGAGTTATATGACCATCTAGTGCACGTGCGTGTTAAACGACACACGAGCATCCGATACTCAACGATCATCTACCTCATCGTCTATATGACTCAACCAATGCTTGGTCATCTTCTTCCTTCAAGAACAGCAACCCTTGCTCCGAACTTCTTCACGAATGACTCAAAGCTCAAACTAACTTTGAAACTACAGACTCGATACCAATTAACTAGAAATGTAAAAGAATTTAACAAACCGAGGTTTCATCCCAGAAAACTCCACTAATCAACACATCCAAAAATGATTTAACAGTTAAAACAGAGAGTAGACATGTTGCACCCAGCGAGAATGTAAATGCAATTCTTTCCAGCAATGAATTTGGAATATCAAAAACTTGGCTCTGATACCAATTGAAGGATCTCTTATACAAGAGTACCTATGAGTAGAAGCGGATCTTTCTAATTCATTGTGACAGAATTTTCACATATACATTCACACATATAGATATGCATTAACAACGGTAAATTACTGGCATGGTAACAGATAAATAAACAAGAGATCGAGAGAACATACAAATTGAAGACTTTCTTCATTTGAAATCTCGCTCTCTCTACGAACGAACTCTTGCTCTCGCTAGACCAGTAAGTAATCGTTTAGAAACTCACCCGTTGTCTACCATGAACAGCTTCGCACGAACACCAGGAAACGGGGACGACACCACCACTCGATGCCCTCAGTATTCTCAGAGTTAGAATCCAAAGGGTGGGCTTTGTTTGGATTTTGTAAAGGTGAAGAGGAAAGGCAGTCGTGTACAAAGATCAAGCAAGTGGGAGAAAGGAACGACTATCGTATAGTCGGGTGCTTGATCATTTAGGCAAGGTACATGATCGTGTAGTAAAAGCTAAGAAATCGTCTATACGATCGTTTAGTTCAACTCAGACGCTAAGCGATCGTCTAGGAAATGGTAAGCAATCCTTTAAAGAAGCGCGGGCACGGGTGTGCGGTCGTTTAATAAGCTGGCACTATCGTGTCACTAAGCGATAGAATCCTAATCACCGTGAGCGATTATGCGTCTCTCTTGCAAAAATGAAAACCATTTTCATTTTATTCTTCAGTTACTAAAACTGAATTGAACTTCCCACTAATGAATTTGGAGAAAACGCCGGGCAGTTATCTCATAACCGTCCAAGTAATAAAATAATAATTATAATCATATTATATTCATAACCTATAGTTTGATATCATATATCAACCATAGTGTTTTCTTCTCATTGAAATAAACCATATTTATAACTAATTTCCTCCAAATTAATATATCTCATACATTTAGTCAATCAAATCATATATAATTAATAAGTTCAATTATATCATATATAATCGAACTCCCTCTTGTCAACTTGAACATTTCAAACTGACCCAAAAACTGATTCTCAACTTGTATCCAAGCTACCAAGGGGTCCTTATGGATCTATGGCTTGAAGCTCCAACGGTACTTGAATAGCTTACTCAACTCTTTGGCCACGAGATCCACCATCCGTTAACTGTCAGGCATTCCACTGAACTCTTCTTACCATAGATATATTTCTGTGTCCATCGAATATAACCAATCATGAGTACGATAACTCTCCACAACTGCTCATAAGTACAGCTGGGCCAATTTACCGTTTTGCCCCTGTAGTTACATCTCATTCCTTAAGTACCACTGATCCCTCTAATGAACAATACAACATAGTCCTACTATATGTGAACACCTCTCGATCCATAAGAAGGTGTGTGGTACCACATTGTTCAAGCCCCAGAATCAGCCTTTAAAGGAGCTATCTATCTACTTACCCCTGCTTCGGGGAAGAAGTGAATTCCATCTTGTGTAGCTGAGTTCCCAGCTCTCAAATCAGACGAATCCCTAAAGTGGTAGGTTTGAGTCCGCTTCCTGGCCACTTGCGTCCCATCCAAATCAAAGGATCGCCCTCAATGGCAGGAGTTCCCAACTCGCTCAAGGGTCATCCTAGTGAAGTGAAGTCTCTATCATGAACGGTGTTATAACGAGACGTTAGCTCTTCGTGGTCAGGTCTTATACAAACTCTTTGTATAGGATGCCTCCGCTCGCATGTCCCCTACACGAATGATCAGGATCAGACCATCTATGACAAGTCACAACACTTGTAACTATTCCACAAAGCATGCTGCATCTGTATCATTGCTAGGATAAGGTTTCCCTCCTATATTCATATACTACAGACCATTTTGGTTATCACTTAAGACATGATTCATTTGTATGTCACCACATACATGCTTAAGTTACATAAAGACAACTAGGGATTTGAGTTTATTGGTTTGTGATAAAGCAAATAAAACATCCAAAAGTGCAAAGTCAAGAAGTGAAGTAAATATCATATATTATACATCACATAGCGTCCGTACAAACTGTTTACAAATTACAGGACACGAGACTTTAGGGCATCATCCCTAACACCCACTACGTCGAGGCTCCCTTAGTACATAAGGTGGATTTGACCTACTAGATGATCCAACTTCAACAACTCTTATTGAAGGGTTGGGTTCTTCAACAATTCTTGTTGAAGATTCAGTAGTTTCTTTGGAAATTTCATTCAACACTATTTTACTGTGGGACGTGTGTTCCCTTATGTGATCTTCTTCAAGAAAAGTGGCATTTGTCACCACAACACTTTATTTTCTTTAGGGTCGAAGAAGTAACCACCTCACGTTCCTTTGTGGTATCCTACAAATAGGTACAGTTTTGAATGAGGATCCAATTTTTTAGGATTTGCCTCAAGCACACGTGCTGGGGAATCCCATATTTTGAAATGACATAAACTAGCTTTATGGCCATTCCATAACTCCAAAGGTGTTCTCATAACACTCTTAGATGGAGCACAATACTGCAAAACCCAAAAATGAATCAGGTAAGGAAGCTTAACTCATCATAGACCGAACTAGGTCCAACAAGGTTTGATTTCTCCATTCTGATACACCATTTTGCTGAGGTGTACTAGGTGCTAAGAGTTGGGATACTATTCCATGTTTTATCAAATAGTTATGGAATGTAAGATCCAAAAACTCTCCACCTCGACCAGATTGAAATGTCTTAGTTGTTTATTCAATGCATTTTCAACTTTGACCTTAAACTCCTTGAACTTTTCGAAGAATTCAGACTTATGTTGCATTAAATAAACATACCCATACTTTGAATAATCATCAGTAAAGGTGATGAAATATTCAAACCCTCCTCTTGCTTTTACATTCATTGGACCAAAGAGGTTTGAATGTAATAGCTCTAAGGGTTCTTTGGCCCTGTGACCTTTTCCATTAAAATATCTTTTAGTCATTTTGCCTTCAAAGCATGACTTACATACAGGTAAAGAATTTTTTTCTAACTCGCTTAGAAGTCCATTTTTTACCAATCTCTCAATCCTATTGAGATTGATGTGTCATAATCTCATATGCCAAAGTTGGGCATTTTCTTTAGGAGAAATTCTAAGCCTTTTGTTTTGAGTTACTGTAGTTTTAAACATTTCAGCGTTAAGGAGGGATTTAGTTGCTAATGGACTTAGCACATAAAGATTATCTTCAAGATTTGCAAAACAAATATATACATCATTTTTGTAAATAAAAACTTTATTTACCTAAAAGAAATAGTATAATTTTGTCCTAACAGACATTTTACAGGAATTAGGTTCCTTTTCAAACTTGGAACCAAAAATACATTATCTAGTATAACATATGATTTCTGTAAACAAAGTCGAAGTCCTCTCACTGTTGTAGCTGAGACGACATATTCAGTTCTAACCCACATCGTCATCTTCTGAACTTCCGATTGTCGCTAGGAACTAATTCCCTAAAATGAAGAACAAATATGGTTAGTGGCACCTGAATCAATTATCCAGGCTGAATCATCATTCTCCACTAAATAAGTTTCCAAAACAAGCAAATCATATTTACCTTGCACGGTCTTCTTCTTTTCTTCCAAGTATATGGGATAGTTCCTTTTCTAATATCCCTCTTGATTGCAATGGAAATAGATTCCCTTTGCAACCTTGCCCTTCTTGCCCTTCTGGACAGCAGCTGGTGGATTAGCTTTCTCCTTTCCACCTTTCTTCTTCTTCCATTTTTTCGTGCTAGAGAAGAAGGCACAGACTTTGTCCCAGAGGTCGAACCTCTGAAGAAATTCTTAGAGGATGAAGCAAAATTCGCCTCACCCTTATGTTCCTTGGTTTTCATCAAGGATTGAAAGTTCTGTAACTCGTTGAGCAAGGTGTTCAAGTTGTAGTCAATTAGGTTCATAATAGCATTGCTACAGAACTATAGGAATCTTTCAAGTAAAGTTTCCAGGTTGAAGCTAACCTGACTGGCTTCATTGATGACGGACCCATTCATCTCTGTCATGTTGAAGTGGACCATCATGTTCAAAACATGTTCTCTAACAGATGCCCCTTCTTGCATACGGGCATTGACGATGAATTTGAGAGCATCATGCCTGAGTTATGTGGATAGTTGTCCAAACATTCCCTTTAGGGACTCTATAATTTCATGGGCCGTGAGCATGGGCTCATGATTCTTGACCAAGACTTCAGAAAGACTTGCCAAGATATATGCTCGGGCCTTCTCATTTGCCCGTGTCCATCACTCGTATGCTTCTCAAACATTTCGAGCACCATTTGGAGCTGGAATGGAAGGACGATCCTCCATTAGCACAAACTGAAAGTCATCGATGATTAGGATAGTGTTGATTGTGTTTTTCTATGTTGTGTAATTATCACTCGTTAATTTATCAGCAGCAAGTAAATCAAGAGTCGCATAAGTCATTATGAATAAATCTGATAAAACCATACAAATTATTTATATTAGTTTATTTGCACTAAACCACTTAGAAAAACCAATCAATTTTTAGTAAAATAATCTAACTCACCCTAAGTGACATCTATTTTGCAATGATGCTTTAGTGAGATAGGAAAAAAGCTACCATAGGATGATCAGGTGCCCCTTCACTAAAATGAGACAATCTCAACTAATAGAAGAACAACTCCTTGTTACAATAACTATCAGTCACCATTGTTCTGTCCAGAAATTGTTAAACTCTCTTAACATTTCTTGTAAGTGTAACCCCTCATTTTAGATTCTAGAATTCTGCCTCAATGAGACAACTGTAGGGAAAAACCAATTGGGGTAAAAACTAAAGTAACCCTTATTCATTTATGGAGTTTGAATAAAGCGTCATGAAAAAATGCCATCTGCAGGGGGACATTCAAGGTGCCACGGGGCTATGCATGAGACTTTAGTTCAAACGAATGAGAGAGACTGAGGGATGTGTTGTCACATGTCCCACTCCCACTTACTATAAACACTCTTTCCATTCACCTTGATATTAATCTATACAAGCATCATCCATAGGGGACACTCAAGGTGCCTCAAGGTCGAGTATAGATCTAACGATGTGAACTTTTGATGCGATAGGAATGGAATGTTATGCTGTGTTATCGCTTATGCACGCTACTGCTAAGTTAATCTCTTTATCTACTCTAACACATGGCTTATGGACGAGAGGAATGATGTGCTAAATATGCACTCAAGTACTTTGCGAAAAAGAGAATTTTATGCGATACTACGTCTAAATATATGCATTTTAATGATATGCTCGTAGTATGCGATGGAGTAATGCGTGTCACAAGTTTCCTTACGCTGAAACCAAGTATAATTCCAATGCAAGTTTCTCAGAATAATCCGAGGTCGAACACAGGGATTGTTTTCGTTAATGCGTTACTTTTGTGATACATGCGACTGGTTTAACAATGAATAAAGAATTAGATTTATATAGGAATGTAAATTGCGATGAAATAAAATTACATTGATAAAATAAAATCCTAAACTAATATGATACAAGATACAAGATACATGATACATGATACATGATACTGAGGTCGAGAACTAACTGTGAAGTTGTACAAAGAATCGATGTATTCGATGGCAAGTCTTTATGGATGAAGCAGAAAGAGAAAGAATAATAGTAAAAACATCGCAAGTTTGTCAATTGCATTAAAGATACAAGATACATGATACATGATACTGAGATCCTGAACGGAGGTTGTGCTTGTCGGCGTGTGGAAGTAATGGAGAGGAAACCTTCCCTCTCAAGCTTGCTTTCTTGGTAGAATTGACCTTCGCACAGAGCTTCAGCTATGGGAATTAAAAGGATTCTCTGCTCGGAGACTCACCTCTTGGCCTTGTCTCATGGTTCGCCCGGATCTACTCTGTAAGTCGCCTCAGACCAGTCTCTCTCTCAGAATCAGTATATGCACGTCTCTATGTATTCATGTATATCTTTCAGTGAATTTGCAGAAGTTATTTATAGGTGAGGCTTGGCTCTTTGACTTTGTGGTCCCCACTGTTGGGTTATGGTAGTTCCTAAAATAGCGGAGTGAATATTCCTTCTGTTACGCAATCAGTTCGTCAGAAATGCACAACTGAAAGCTGTACATTTTTCAGAATCCTCCGCAAATGCGTTGCTCTTTACATCTTCGATCTATCGCCGCATGCGGTGTTGTTTTTTATTACCGCATGTGGTTGAACTTGCGTTGATCGATAGAGCTCTTGATCGATTGTCGCATGCGCCGTCATTGTGTTGATCATCTCTTCGTTCTCGATTGATGGGCGCAATGCGACGTAGATGCATCGTTTATTTTGCTTTTGAGCCATGAACGCATGCGGTGACTGATTTCCTGCAAAACTGAAACTGAAACATTCTATTCTACCATCGCAATGGTGTTAGTGGGTGTATTGACTTTATAATCTTCGCATTTCTTAGCCAATTTCTATACTATTGACGCAACTTTTCTTTCTTTTAGCCGCAATATCTAAATAAAACAATATAAATAACTTGTATTTCTACAAGTTATCAACTTTTAGGGAGAAACATGAAGAGGATAAAAGAAGTATCATATACCCTACTTTTCTCCTACTGAGCGTTTTACCTATGGTTAATTAACTTAGAAAAATTCTGCTACTGATTTTAACTAAGTGATTGTTTAATTTACTCAAAAAAAAACATTTTCTTTTGATAGTTAAACAATTTTGATTAAGGTTTATTAAACACTTTAACAAACGTTAATCAATAATTTCATGCTTGTAACAAATTTGTCTAATTTACCTTTCCAGGTAGGTTCCCAGGTAGGGGTGTTACATTTTCATCAACTTAAATACCTCAGCCTAGACAGAACTAGCCTTAGACAAAAGGTCTGTTGTAGATACATTTATTACAATGTTAATCTTTTAATTAATACAAATTTAATCCTATTAAAATGACTAAAAGATTAAACTAAATTTCTAATCTCATTAGAAATGTGATCTTAGATCTATATGATTTATATTTTAAAACTATTTTGAAAAAATGAATTTAACCTAATGTTTGCATGCAATTCTCATTTATTGATTTTAATTTCTAATTTCATTTTTGTTATAATAATTATATGAAAATGAAATAATTAAAACCAGAAATTGCAAGTAAAGCATACTTCGGTAATTTTATAACAATTATAAATTACCCTAAAGTGGTGACATGCTTCATGCAATTCCAATTCATTACTAACATACATAACATTTATATACTAAAGTAATGAAATAAATAATAACATACATTTAAACATACATCCATGCACTATATTATAACTCTTATAATATTATTGATGTATGTATATGTTATTAATGCATGCATGCATGCATATATTATAACATTTATACTATATGATGCATGAACATGCTATAAAATTAAATCATGCATCTAAACATATATTATAACAAATATAATATAAATGATGCATGAAATGAAGGAGTGTATCAGCATGCAGTAGAAGCAACAAGAAGCAATAAGTATTCTGATTCATTAATTTTGGCTGTAAATAAAACATGCTCATACAATAATAAGAGGGTTTTAAATAATACCTTCGAAGAACACCTTGAATAATAAATTCATCTACAAGTCTTCTCAAAATCTTCTTGTGAATCACCTCAAGATCTTCCCTACTATTCTCTTCGAGCTTTAGATTAAGTCGTGGGACTCAAAATAAACTTTAATGAAGGAAATTTGGAAGAAACTCACTGATGCAACTTGAAGAACACTTCTTCAACCTTACAAGTTTTCAACAAAACTTCAGTAAGTTCACTAGCTATTGCATGCCCGATTTCCACTTCCATCTTCTCTATTTATTGCAAGATATTCATGCATAGAAGAAAGCTCCATGAGGCGTAGCTCATGCTTGAAGATTGAATCAAGATTCAAGTGGAAAAATGAGTGAGTTGCTTGAAGGTGTCAATGGAAAAATCCAATTTTCGACTTTGTGTTTTTCCAAACTTTTCCAATGTTTACATTGATTTCCAAAATCAATTTTGATTTCAAAAATTGAAATTATTAATTTTACAAAATTAATTTCATAAAATAATTTTCTAATAAAATTAATAAAAAATTAAATAATTTAATTAATTATAATTAATTTAATATCAAATATTAAATTAATTTTACATAAATTCCACCTGTATGAATTTAATATTTAAATCATATTTAAATATTAATTAACAATCCTTTTTCATTTAATTCCAAAATTAAACACGTAATTATATCTCATATAATTACTAATTTCCTTAATTCTAATTTGAACGTTTCAAATTAACTTATCACGTTACTCTAAGGCTAATCCATTTACGAGATAGTAGAGGGACCTCGTGGACCTACAGATCATGGGCTCCAACGATCCGAGATTAATTGGCTAAACTCTTTACACCGTATTAATCCTCATTCGTTAACTAATAGGTCACTCCACTAAAGCCCATAGTTACACTTCCTTCACTGTAGATATATTATGTCAACATGATTTAACCATAATTAGTAAGTCGACTCTTCACAAGTTGTTCGCAATAACGGCTGGGTCAAATGTCTGTTTTACACCCGAGATTACGTCTTGTTCCTTAAGTTCCTACTGACCCTCTAATGAACAATTAGTTTGTGATCTAGTCACTAAACCAGATCTCTCTAAGCCCAGTGAGAGGATGGGGTCCCTTGTTCAAGATCTGGATTCAGTACTTAAGAGAACAACCTTTCTCCTATCCCTAAATCAGGTAGGCGTGAATTCCGTCTTGCAACCTATGTCCCCAGCTATCTACTTGGTCTTACCCCTAAAATGGGAGGCTTATTGAGTCGACACTGTTAAGCCAACCCTCACCTATGCAAAGCAAAGGATAATCCCGAATAAACAGGAGTTCATAGTTAGCTCAGGATTAGGATCGAGTTACCTAGGTCATCGAAGTGAAATAGTTAGTGTTATACAGTAAACAACATTATAAAGTAAGAGTGACTAATTTCTTAATCTGATCTTCTACAAACTCATTACATAGAACGCCCCCACTTCTTATATCAATACATGAACGAATCTGGATCACTTCGTTTGTAGTATCTTTACAACTCTTTGTAACAACTATAGAGTGGGTTGCATCCAATAGTGTTACCAGAATAAGGTACCGAACCTTAATCATGTACTATAAACCTTTTTAGCTATTTACTCGAACTTGATCCATCTCTATGTTTCTACATAAAGTTCAAGTAATCATATAATAACCATGGATCTTAGTTTATTGGATTTAGACTTTTACATATGCAATTTATAGAATCAATAATAAATTTATTGACTATAGAATATGTTTATCTTTTACAAACTGTGAGTTTTAGGATATAAAACCCAATAATACTCCCATTAGACTAAAACTCCAGTGGATCAATATATATAAATATAAACAATGTTAAGTTACATTGATAGAACAAAAAGTATAAATACAATGAACTAGGGCATTAGATACCCATAAAATCTCCCATTTGCCCTAGTGATAAATATCTCGTATACCTAGCCCCACTAGGTGACCTTCGAACACTTTAGCCGAGAGGGCCTTCATAAATGGATCAGCTAAGTTGTCTTATGAGGCTATATGCGTGACAATTACGTCTCCTTTGTATACAATCTCCCTGATGAGATGGTACTTCCACTCGATGTCTTTTCCTCTTTTATGGTTTCGAGGTTCCTTTGAATTTGTGACTACTCCACTATTGTCACAATAGAGGGTGACAGACAAGTGCATATTAGGAACTACTTCCAAGTCAGTCAGGAACTTTCTGAGCCATACTTCTTCTTTTGTTGCTTCACTTGCAGCTACATACTCAGCTTTCGTTGTGGAGTCAGCAATACAACTCTGCTTGATGCTTCTCCACACAACAGCTCCTCCGTTCAGAGTGAATACTGACCCCGAAGTTGATTTCCTAAAATCAATATCGGTTTGGAAGTCAGAATCAATGTATCCAGTAAAGATCAGATCCTTAGCACTATACACGAGCATATAATCTCTCTTTCTCCGAATATACTTGAGATTGTTCTTAACGTCAGTCCAATGATTATATCCAGGATTGAGCTGAAATCTACTGACTATTCCAATGACATAGCATATATCGGGACGAGTACATAACATTGCATACATTAAACTCCCTACCGATGATGCATATGGAATTCATTTCATATCCTCAACCTCTTGAGGTGTCTTAGGACTTTGTTCCTTAGATGGATGAATTCCATGTCTGAAAGGTAACATTCCTTTCTTGGAATTTTACATTTTATATCTAGACAACATCTTGTCTATATAAGATGTTTGAGGTAATGCAAATGTTCTATTCTTGCGATTTTGAACTATTTGGATCCCAAAAACATACTGTACTTCTCCCAAGTCTTTCATTTGGAATGGCGTAGCCAACCATCTCTTAACGTCAGCTAGGAATTCTACTTCATTCCCAATGAGTAGAATATCGTCAACATACAACACCAGAAAAGCGATAGTTTTGTCAACAATTTTCTTGTAAACACAAGGTTCGTCAACGTTTTTTTCAAAGCCATAAGATTTTATCGCAGTATCAAATCTCATATTCTAAGATCTAGATGCTTGTTTGAACCCATAAATGGACCAATTAAGTTTGCAAACCTTTTGATCTTGACCCTGTTCAATAAACCCTTTCTGGTTGAGACATATAGATACTCTCTTCAAGATAGTCATTCAGAAAAGGCTGTCTTGACATCCATTTGCCATATTTCATAATCATAAAATGTAGCTATGGACAAGAGTATTCTAATGGACTTTATCATGGCAACCAGAGAGAAAGTTTCTTCATAGTCTACCCCTTTCTTTGGGTAAACCCTTTTACCACAAGTCTTGCTTTGTAGGTCTGTACCTTACCATCTTCGTCTCGTTTTCTCTTGTAGATCCATTTGCAAGTGATGGGTTTTACCCCTTCAGATTGATATACAAGATTCCAGAAAAAATTGAAATACATAGATTCCATTTCAAGGTCCCGTTGGTCTTTATCCATATCATTCATTGCTTGTTTAAAAGATAATAGATCCTCTAAGCCATCATCTGGTATGATGACTTGAGTTTCACTTAAACCCATGTACCGGTCAAGCTGTTGCACAACCCTCCTACTACGACGAGGCATTCTCAACTCTTGAGAAAGATGTGAAATACCAGTTTCATCAATAACTCTTGTTGATGGACCTGCTCTGTCAACAAATCTTATTGATGTGTTTGTCGTTTCTCTGGACATTTCATCTACTACTAGCTTACTGCGAGGTTGATGATTCTTGATGTGGTTTTCCTCTAGGAAAGTTGCATTTGTTGATACAAATACCTTGTCTTCCTGAGGATTATAAAAGAAACCACCTTTCATTTCTTTTGGGTAGCCTACAAATAGACATACTTTTGAACAACATTCCAACTTTTTAGGATTTTGCACCAATACATGTGTTGGGCAACCCCAAATTTTGAAGTGATGTAAATTTCCTTTACGTCCTCTCCAGAGCTCATAAGGTGTTTCAGAAATACTTTTCGAGGTAACCATGTCCAAAATATATGTTGCAGTCTGAACTGCATAACCCCAAAAAGAGCTTGATAACTGAGCATAACTCATCATGGAATGAACCATGTCCAACAAGGTTCTGTTTCTCCTTTCTGCCACACTGTTTTACTGAGGTATGCCAGTGGCTGTGAATTGAGACTGGATTCCATGTTCTATCAAATAGTTCTGGAATTCTAAGTCCATATACTCACCACCTCGATTTGATCGAAGTGTTTTAATCTTTTTACCTAATCGATTTTCAACCTTAGCCTTATATTCTTTTAACTTTTCAAATGTTTCAAACTTTTGGTGCATCAAGTAATTATGCCCATACCTGGAATAGTCATCAACGAAGTTGATGAAATATTCATACCCTCCTCTAGCTCTAACATTCATAAGACCACAAAAGTCTAAATGTACCAGCTCTAAGGATTCTTTGGCTCTAAGACCTTTTCCAGAAAAAGATCTTTTAGTCATTTTACCCTCAAGACAGGATTCATAAGGTGGTAATGAACTGTCTTCTAACTTATTTAGATGACCGTTCTTAACCAGTCTCTCAATCCTGTTGAGATTTATGTGACCCAGTCTCAAGTGCCAAAGATAGGCATTTGGAGAAATTTTTCTTTTCTTATGAGTCTCAGTAGTTTTAAACATCTTTATGTTCAAAACGGCTTTAACCTCAGTTGGTTTTAACAAATACAAGTTATTTTCTAATTTTACAGAACATATTTGTTTATTTCTTGTATTGATGAACACTTCATCATTTCCGAAAAAAACTTTATAATTTTGTTCTAGCAAACAAGAGATAGATATTAGATTCCTTTTCATAGAAGGAATGTAATAAACATTTTTCAGATAATTGTACTTATCTCCTATAAATAACATATCTCCCACTACTTTAGCTTAAACAACCTTTCTGGTCCCTACCTTAAAGATTGTTTCACCTTCTATCATCTATCTCCAAGAACTTGTTTCCTGTGAGAAAGTACAGACATGATTAGCGGCACTTGAATCAATTATCCAAGTTTTATCATTTTTCGATAAATATGCTTCGATAACAAGTAAATCATATTTATCTTGTTGTTCGAATTTTGAATTTTCATTTATATTATTCAAAATTTTAGATGAGTTGGGAGATAGAGGACAATCTCCTCAACTTCTAGTAATTTGTTTGTTGATTCAATTTTACTATTAACTAATTCGAAAATGAGTATTCTAGAAGAATTCGACGTGCTGAAAAATTTAAACAAATTCTAATTAGCAAATTACAACTAAATCCAAAATCAAGTTTTAGCAAAACAAGTAATAATGTACCCTAACCATTATTTATTTGCAACGATACTATAGTGAGTCAAAATACGTGCTACTAAGGGGCAGTCAGATACTCCTTCATTAAAGCAAACAATTTTGACCAAACACTATCTCCAAAATAACTCTTATTCCTATAGTCGTTTAGTTACCACTTTTGGTCAGAAATTTCTAACACTTAAGTAATTTTTGTAAGTGTAACCCTCCGTTTTCAGACGTCAGAGGTCGACCCCAACTCTGCTACCAAAATGGAGAGTTAAGGTTGGAATGGACCTAAGAAATCCTATCCATTTCTAGAGTTTGAGTTGTTCTGAATCCTATGTTACAACCCTCCGTGAGGATAACCGTCATTAAATGACTAGCAAAAGCCACCTAAAGAAAACTAGTAGGCGCAATATAGGAATCTCACGGTCCAGACTAACGAAAGAGACCGTAGGATATGTTGACACATATCCTTCACCCACTTACTATGAACTACTTCTCCCATTCATCTTGTTACTAACTCACACAAAACACTTTCCGAATAGAGTAGTCGAGGTATAATCGACACAGAGCGTTGTATGGATCTCACGGTGTGAATTTTGTGGGGACGTGAAAGTTGAAATCAAAATGTATCATAAACTTGATTCTTTTATTTGAACGACTTCCCCTTATTCACCGAAATCCAGATTTATGCAAATACTTTCCGAATGGAGAAGTCGAGGTATAATCGACATGAAGTACTGCTTAAATCTCGATTGTGAACTCTTAGGGATGTGAGAGCTAAAAATAACATATCGTATATGTTATTAATCTCCCACTGAAGTGTTCTAATAACTTTATCATATATAAGTTATTAAATTCCCGCTACAGTGTTTTATTAATATGGGTAAAATTATACTTAGATTCTTTTGGCTATTTAAAACAACCCAAGTCTAAGTGGTTTATCCAAGTATAACGCTTATAATTGGATTTTTAACCTACAATGTCTAGGTGATAACCATTTTATTACCTCACACCGCTCACGTATGCTTGTAAAACCGATATTATTAACGACGTTATATAATAAGACTAAACATTTCATGGTCTGACCTTATACAAACTTCTTTGTATAGAATACCCCCACTCACATGTCTCTGCATGAATGATCAGGATCAGATTATTTGTAGCACTTCAACAATTGTAACATCTACAAAGCAGGTCGTACTCGTAGTGTCACCAAGATAAGGTACCCAGCCTTATCCATCTACTATGAACCATTTAGGTTATAACTTAAACATGATCCATCCGTATGTCTCTACATACATGTTTAAGCTACAAGATAATCTTGAATTTTAGTTTATTTGTTTGTGGGTTTAATGCAACTAAATGTCAAATAAAAATATCACATATTTTATTACATAAATAAGATGTTTGACAATTACAAACTATGGGACCCAACGAGATTTAGGGCACCAACCCTAACATCCTAAGTTTAACGCAACCTCCAAATTCAGGTGTGCACTTGACAAAAAATGGACTAGAATTGAAGAGAAGGTTGCTAAAAAAAGAAGAACGATTAGAGGAAAACAAAAGAGGAAGTAAGAAAGTTTCAGTTATGTGTCTCCTCTCTCAGGTCTGATCTCTGTTAAATAGGAGAGGAGAAGAGGAATCAATAGGGCAAATGAACTATCAACAAAATGTTCATAAACTTGCAAATGAATGGTAAAAAACTTAGTTTCTTTTTTCGTACAAGCGCGGTTGTTGTTTGGTGGCTAAATAGGTGTCTTAAATTCAACCTAGTATATATAAAGCTCATACATCTACTAAAACTAGTTCGTAGTTAAAGCGAAAGTAAGAGGTCGATCCTTAGGGAAGGTTTAAATTCTAATCCTTTCTTAAATAACCTTGACTACTAAAACAATAAAACGAGGGTTTGATGAAATTGGAAAAATACTAAAAATCAAAAGATAAAAGATGAATGTAAATAAGTGAGGAATAATCTTGCTTCTAGTTCAAGTTAGACGTTCAATGCAATTCCTATCATCGAATTCTACAAGTTAATTGACAATCGGATTATGCTCGCAACTACTCACTCAAGTCGATTAAGCTAGCCTCTATAAAGGCCGAAAACTAGCAATAACCTAGTCGAGAGAGCGTCCTAATCATTGATTAAGGTTGGATAGGCCAAACCCTAATCAACCTATGTGCTCCTACTTCTATTGGGTTCGATAGCGGCCATATAGAATAGAAAACATGCGCATTAGGTTCTAGGATTCAATTGCGTTGATTAATTGTTAAGATAGCTTACTCAATTAGCCAAGTTTTCTCCAAATCTAGTAATTAATGCATCCTAGGTTAGCCATCAAATACACAATTACTATTGCCTCTTGTAGATCTTAGCTAGACATTCCATCAAACACATTGAAAGCAACATATTCAACAATGATTGTGACAAAACCAAGCATCTAGGCTATACATGTTCAAGATAAAGATCATTCAACATGCATCAAGAATTAAGCATAGATTCAAGAAAGCACAAATTCAGATTGCAATTGATATGGAAAAAGAGAAAACTCAAAAGAATTGCAAGAACCCTTGAGGACTAGAATCAAGATTCAATATAATCTCCACAAATTCATAGACAAATTCATGAAGAATTACAAAAGTATTGTTTACAATTCATAAAAAATTTAAAATCTAACCTAAAATGGAACAAGAATTACCAAAGAGATGAAAGAACTCGGAGAGAGATCCCAGCCTCTATGGAATTTCTTCCTCTCTCTTTGCAAAAATGAAAGAAAATGTATTTATAGTTCGCAAGGTAGCGTCGCGAAGCTGGGTAACGTTGCAACGCTAAATCGATGAAAATTCAAGAAGCGTTGGGCTGGCATTGCAACATAGCCCTCAATGCTTGGCAACGGGAGGCGCGCGTGCAAGGTGAATGCATCAAAATCTAGAGCGTTGCAACACTACCCTGTTTTGCAGCAGAATTAAGCGTTCTGTCTTCAAGCGTTGCTCGACGCTTTGGTAGGGTCGTGACGCTGAAATTCAATGGTGAAACTTGATACTCGATGGTATTTTGGTAATTTACTCGATTCTCTTCAATTTGTTGATTTTCTTGGTTATTTTGGATCTTTTCTGGCCCAATTTTCTCTTAATGACTTCTAAATGCTTAGGGGATTGTTTTACCTACAAAATTAGTATTTAAAGGAAATAATCAACACTACTTTTGGGGAAATTAACATAGAAAATATACATCCTTTAAAAACCTAACAAAACACCCCCAACTTAGCTCTTAGTCGTCACGAGCAAATCTAAACTAGAAATATGCATACATTCAAGCAAAAACATGAATATCAATCGTGCATTCATTTAGAGAACTCATTAAAAAATGTTTAATATGTTCATGTGGTTTACTCAAAAATTTGATTCATATCTCTCTTTTCAACAATCAAGCAAATGAATGATATAAATCGGCATTTAAACCTTTAAAAAAATTTTAACAAAGAATTGAAGCCTAGTTTCAAAAAAAAAAAATGTCTTTTTCTTGTAAAGCCATAAAAGAAAAGAATAATCAGTTTTAGTTTATTTAAAGGCTAAAAATAGTGGAAAGGTTATATCCAGCTCTCAATTCCTCTTCGCCCTACACTGGCTCGGTTATCGGTCTATGATATACCTAACTTGCATTGGATAGAGGCAATTCTAATACAAGGGTGCCTTTTTATAAACTCACACACACAAAACGTAATTGGCATTTCTTTTACTTGGAGGGATAGCTTTCACACTCACACCGTCAGGAACCTATCACTCTTTTCTCGCGGGCCCTAACAGAAACATAATGGAGGCAACTCTTTTCACCTCTACCATGCACACACACACATACGTTAGTGAAGGTTATGTTATTTTGTTATGTCAATTCGCAAGCTTGCTTCTCTTTTTCTTTTTTCTTTTTTTTTTCTTTTACGCTGGGCCTTTTTATTCCTCTATGTCTAGACTTGCCTCTAAAACAAGATGATTGTTCTTAGACCAAAGTTTGTCCTATCGGGGTAACAAAGAAAATCGAGTAGATATGAGATTTTTAAAAGTTTGACATTCTAAATAAATCTAAAGACTAAGTATTAGATTTTTTATGAATTTAAAAGGAAAAGAAAGTTTCTTTTGAAAAATGAGTTTCAAATTTTTGTAAGAAAAGATTTTAAGAAGTTTAAAATTGATTTGTATCATTTCTTGAGAGAATGTGTCATCAAAATTCATTGATAAGAATCAAAAGATTGAGAAAAACAAATGATCATGGCAACCAAAGTAAATGTTATTCTTGAATGAATGAACTACTTAGATGAATCATGCATTGGAAGCACAAATGAGTCATATAAAAAGGAAAAATGATGCCAAGATAATGATATTTTGTTTCTTAAGAGAATGAAAAAAAATGCCATAGGAATGTAATAGAGCCTAATCGAGATATATTTTATCAAGATCATAAAATCCACATAACCTGAGCTCAGGTGCTCAAGGGTTCCAGACATGCATAGATAATAGAGATAAAAATTTTGTAAAGCTCATTTTTAACAACCCAAAAAAATGTTAAGAACATGCAATTTTCCCCACCCCAACTTAAAAACTAAACATTGTCCTCAATGTTTAAAACAAAGATTAAGCATAAAGACAAAATGATAAAGGGAACAGAAGAACTCCCCTGATTTTGGGCAATAGGTGGTGGTATAAATTTTTCCTGCTTTTTTTTCTTTCATTTTTTTTTTTATTCTACAAAAGAGAAAAGAAAAAGAAAAAGAAAGGAAAAGGAAAGCTAGAAGAAAATGAAAAAAGTTAGTCTAAAAATTCTAATTCTAGAAAGTAAATAAAGGAAAGCAAATAAAAGTGAAAATGAAAATGAAAGATAAAAGATAGGGCAAAAATTGAAGAAGATACTGGGAAAATATATATGTTGCCAAGTCAGGTGAGTCAGGCTCTCGCTGAAGATCGTATTGAAAACCTATGCTAGCATAGTAAAGACGGTCTCTTTCGCACATGAAATTGATATTTCTCTGCATACGCCTAACTTGGTGAACGGTTTCACGGCTCACCCTTAAGGCTTCAGTGGTGGTTCTAAGTGCTTGTTCACCCAAGGTTTCACCACTAGTGGGTTGTTCATGGGGATGAATGGGAAGTTCTACCCTAAGTGGTTCTTCTCATAAATGTTCATCTTCCTCACCTAGCTCTTCTTCTTCTTGTTCGTGGAGTTCCCCAACTCCATGACCTCGGATGGCTGAGATGGACATCTTAGAAATTGGGGCTTTACACCCCATACGTTCCTCATTTCTGGGTATTTCTACCTTGGACCTCCAACACAACAAAGTTATTAAGCTTAGGTGTCCAAGGCTACCCACTGTAGAACATCATCCACATCATCATATGGAAGCATGGATAACTCTCCCAATGTTAATGGACATACCCTGAATAAGACCATAGAGAAGTTTGGCTCTATCTCGGGT